>NC_142010.1:206141040-206445102 GCF_049901735.1 Notechis scutatus
CTAAGAAATAAAAGAATATTAACCATAGAGGGGCATGACTTACAAAGAGGGTGGCATGCCTTCCTATGGGATAAAGAAAACAAAACGTACCTATACTTTTATAGACATAGAATAAGAGACGTGTGGATGCAATCATGGAGACAAATAAAAAATAAATATTATCTGAAAATTCCAAACTCGATTTCCCCCTTGGAAGCAGTAGTCCACCCTAATATAATAGAGATTAAGAAAACGGCCAGGTACAGGGAAATTTTAAACAAACAAGGGAATCTAAAGAGTAGGCAGGAATTGGAAGGACAGGGAATAAAATTGGACTGGTGGATTTATATGCAAATACAAACAAGATATGAAAAAAGATAGTGAAGAATTTGGAATAGACAATGAATTACAAAAATTAGATAAAATTTTGATTGGCCCAGATGAAAAATTATTATCTAAAATATATAAACACTAGGAGCTTCCGGTTTGTCGGCCAGCGAGCGGCAGGGATTTGCGAAGCTGCGCGATCCCTGCCGCGCTAGCGTTTTTGGGGCTCCGACCCAGACGGGTACGGAGCTAGGCTGCCCTGCAGGGGCAGCTGAAGGTAGGGGATCCGGAGAAGGGTTTGGGGTGTTGCAGACCCCCTCCTGGCCGGCAGAACTCCTTTTCCCAGGACGGTGCAGCGGCGGTCTGTAATGGCCGCCACAAAGAAGCTGGCAGCCGGGTAAGAATGCGCAGGAGGAAGTGGAGAAAGTGATTGAGAGGAGAAAGTTTTTCTTGGCTCCTAGGACTCTAAGACATATTTAATAAAATTCCTGAAAAGTATGACTTTCTGAATAATACCTGCCAGAAGAGGAAAAAAGCGGCTGTTTGAAGGTGCTGAAAGGATAGCTTTCCCTCTTTTCCTACGGAATAAATAACTGGATATTAAGAAACCTATTTCTTTTAGGTGAAAATTGGTTTTAAGCGATGAGTGGGAAGAGAGAGGATTAAAAAGAAAATATTTGTATGCTAAGACTTTGTTGGAGCAGATGCCTTAAGGATTTGAAGACTAGAATATATTGTAATAAGATTTTAAACAGATTTGGACTTTCCTTCTCTTGGATTGATATTACCCCAGAAGGAGAAAGTGAGAACTCTGCCTTGGTTTGGACTGACTGATAACTTTGGGACTGTTTTATTTTTTTTACTTTCTTTTGAATATTCTGGTTGTTGTAAGAAGAAAGAAGGGGAAAAGAAAAGAAAAGATTTATAATGGCTCTTTCTGTTGAGGAACTAAGAAAAGAATATGAACAAGCAAAAAAAAATGGTAAAGATGGTGTGGAAGAAGCTTTCCTTTTTTTAGAAATGGCGCTTACTAATTATCAACAAACATTACAACAGATGAAGACAGCAGAGGAACAAGAAAGAAAGGAAGGAGCCATTTTTAATGAATCTCAGAATTTGATCCAGAAAGAAGGAAGAGAGAAAGAAAAGAAAAGAAGAGAAAAGAAGAAAACTAAAGGACTTAAGGACTTAAGATCTAAAAAAACATTTAAGAAAGGGAAAAATAAGGTGCAAAACCAATATGATGATAGTAAACAAAAGGGGAAAGGAATACGACAGAGAAGGGAAGCTGGTAAGGCAGAGGCTAGAAGAAGCGGGGGTAGAAAGGTTTGTTGGGAGAAGAAAGAAAGGGAAAAGGTGGAGAAAAGCTACAATGTTTTGAAATTAAATGAAAAAAAGAAATTTTTTATGGATAATGGATAAAGTATAATTTTTTTTTTTAAAAAAAAAAGATTTTGCAAGGTACATAAGATGAGATGGTAGTATTGTAATGGTTTAAGAGTTGATAAGAGATTAAAATGTTAAAATGTTTAAAAATGATTGGCTTTAAAACTTAATAATAGGGGAGGTTTAGAATATTGTTTTAATTAAAGAGTTTAATAAGACTATGGTATTGATGTTATTATAAAATTTTTATTATAGTATCTTTTTTTAATATTTGGATTTATTGTCTAATTATGTACTTAATTATGTTGGATGTATTAGTTAGATAGAATGTACCAAGCAAAATCGGATTGGGTATTAGATATTATTTTAAAGATTAATTTGATTAACTTAGGGGGGAGATAGAAAGGCATCATACTCTGATTAATGATTTCAGGAGAAACCTATTTTCTTTTTTTTTTATAAGGAATGAGACAAAGGGATGATAAAAAATGGACAAAAGATATAAATATAATGATTCAAACTAAGATGATTAATTAAGATAGAAGTAAGAAGTGTGAAATATGTGGGGAAGTTAATATAGAAGGTTTAGAATGGTAAATAAAATAAGTAATGATATGTAAGATGAGCATGAATATAATTGAAGTCCATGAAGAGAGAGACACCTGGGTCCAAGTTACTTTCCAAAAATATTTTTTTTTATGTTTTGTGTGTTGTGTGTATATGTCTTTTGGGGGGAGAATTAGTTAAAACTTGTAGAAATATAGAATGAGAATAATGGTAACTAAGTCAGAAAGAAACAGATGAAATAATAATAATGATATTGAATAAGAGTAAAGAGAAGTAAAGAGAAATTGAATAAGAGGTTTTGGTATGTTGTATGGAAATGGTTTAAAACTGAATCATAATTTATCTGACTTGTTAAATTGACAATGAAAAAGGTTTAAACATGTAATGAACAATGATAATTTGTGTGTTTTAAAAATTAATAAAATTTGTTTTAAAATAAAAAATAAAATATATAAACACTTATTAGAATGGGATAGAGCAGAGAAGATTGTAAAAGGATCAATGATTGCATGGGGTAGAAATTTTGGAAATCCTATTGATTTAGAACCGTGGGAAAAGATTCGGAATACCAATTATAAAATAACAAAATTAGTGGCTTACAAGGAAAACCAACACAAAATGTTCTATCGTTGGTATATGGTGCCTTCACAATTGGCTAAGATCTACCCAAATGTAAAACCAAATCGCTGGAAGTGTGGACATCAACAAGGTACCTTCTTTCATTCTTGGTGGTCAGGCCCGAAGCGAAGAAATATTGGAAAGTGATTCATTCTGTATGTGGTTAGAGGAGATAATTGAAAATAAAATTGATTTCATCCCAGAACTATTTCTCTTAGGAATAATTAAAAGAAACTATAACAGGAAGATAAAATATCTTATGTTACATGTAGTAACAGCAGCTAGAATTTCCTACGCACAGTACTGGAAGACAAATGCCATACCTCACGAAGGTTTAATAATTAAAAAAATCTTTGAATGTGTGGAAATGGACAAATTAACTATGGAACTAAAAGGAAAAGCTGATATGGAATACAATGCAATATGGGAAACATGGTATATCTGGATTGACAATAGACATAAGAATAGAAAATGTAAATAATGTATATAATAGTTATGGGGGTATAGGAGTAGTGTGTATTGAAAGATTGGATAGGATGTATAAATGTATACATATTGTCACAGTGTTGTTCAATTAGAAATGGTATTATGTATAAACGTAAAAACCCAATAAAGTGTTGGGGGAAAAATAACTTTGAATGGTCACTAAATGAACTACTGTAAGTCAAGAACTAACTGTGCATATATGAATAGCTCCAAACACTTTGTAAAATGGACTGGGTTATGTTTATTTATACTGCTTTGGTTAAGCTTCTAAGTGAAATTGATTTGATGTATGTTTGCAAGCATCATCAAGATATTTGGCTGACATTTACAGAAAATGAACAGCTGAATTTCCTGCGAAACAAGAGACAATCCTCCTATCGGCTATGATAATAACTACTCCAACCGTGTGTGATTGTGTTTCCAACCACTCAGCATGTGTGACAAGACCTCTGCCTTGCTGTTTCCTGTGGCCTAGACTGAGATTCAGATGCTTCATGCATCATCCATGACATCTGGAGTTACAGGAGTTTTCCAAAAGCAAGTCACATCCTTGTATTTAGGACAGCCTGACATAAATAATTACCAGTTCCAAAAAGTTAACAGCGTGTAGCAAAATTTTCAGTCATTTGCTGAAAGTACAGATGGGGAATAAAAATATTCCCTACAAAGAAGTATATAAAAATGACAACATTAAGCACACCTGTGGAGTGAGAACTGCAGTATTGTAGGTGATATTCATGCGGTAATCATAGATCGTGAAAGCTTTCCTTACTTCGGTAAAATAGAGAGTATTATAAAGAGGACATGTTTTATGCTAATCTCTCATTTACTCCCATCTGTAAGCACAAATTCACATAAACACTAGATTTTGCAGAAGAAGGCTGAGAAATTTAGAGGAATAAATATGATGCTCATTGGACCAGCCTTCCAAAATTTGGTACTCCAGATATGATAGACTACAAAAGTCTCCAGTTCCCAACCATTGGTCCTACTGATTGGAATTATGAAAGCTAGAATGCTTCTCAAGAGTGCCAAAAGTAAACAACAACAACAACAAATAGGTACTCTAAAAATTTTTGCCTTAGAGAAATGCTACAGTTAGTGCATTGAGGAAATTCACATGGTGATACCTACATCGGACTAGCCGTCATGGCCTATAGGCAGCCATTAAAGATGATTTAATGCTGGAGTTACCTTTGTAAATGAAGAAAGAGCTGAAATGTAGCTGAACAAAGATATACACAACTAAAAATTATAGAATACGAACTTAAGAAGAACTCGGGGAGGGGGTTATGTTCTGCTGTTCTAACCTCCCCCATTTAGTTATCATTTCAAGAGCTAATGGTTATATTAAATATTGTGTCCAGAATCCAGTCTGGGGGATGAAAGAAAGTAGTAGCAGTTTGACACCTTCAAAGCCATATTAGCCTGGTTATGAATTCTGGAAACCACTGTTGACAATGCAACAATGCAACATTGTTAACCAATGCAACAGAAAGGCATGTTGTAAGGGTTGCTGATGGATAAAAGAAAATAGTCAAATCCTTGAAATTAATGATAAATTATTAAATATATGTTGAATTTAAAAAAATATTAAATCATCTTTGATTATGATGATAGAACATTTTAAAATATGTGTGGTCGTATTCAAATTAAAGTCATACAAATCTTTGAAGAAATCTCTTTCCATATTAAAAGATGAACAGTAAAACAAATTATGAATGGAACCACCATTCATGGGGGCGGAGGGGAATTTTTCTTTGTGTGTGTATACATACATATACACACATACACACAGACATCCTATCTATATATCTACATCTATATCTATATCTATATCTATATCTATATCTATATCTATATCTATCTATCTATCTATCTATCTATCTATCTATCTATCTATCTATCTATCTATCTATCTATCTATCTATCTATCTATCTATCTGATGGCTCTTGTATGGTATATTGCCTTTCAAGGTTTCTTAATTTTCCTCAGTCTGGAAATTCTGAGACATGTTGGACAGATCTTAATTTGTAGTCATGGGATTCATATTCTGACAGATATGCTTTTAATGTTTTAATTGGTTTGGTCCTACAGTTTTAATGTGATTCTATGTGTCTTTTGGTCTTTGGGAATCTTCCAGAATTGGTTGAAAGATGGGTGGCTATATAAATGTTTTAAGTAAATAAATAAATACTCTAATATTGTTACAGGACAACAGGCGACAGGTTTCCTACCAATTGATCATTCTTTATTTGGGATCGCAGGATACCATCTCCAGCTCCGTTCTCAGGGGGAGAGAGAGAGATAGACTTTTGGCTTCAGGCAGGGAAAGCAGCAGAAGCAGCAGAAGTCTTTCTTTCTCTCCCACAAACTCCGCCAGAAATGAGTCTTTGTGAGACTTGTCACGCCAGCACAGCCTCTTGGAGCAGGATGCCTTACAGGGTCCCAAAGATTCATTTCTGGTGGAGTTTGGTGGAGAGAAAGATTTTTACTGCTTTCCTTGTGTGCAGCCAAAAGCAGAAGAAGAAAGAAGCAGAAAGAAGCAGCCCAGTGGCCAGGCTAGGCGCATGGGATGAGTGGGGCAAGTTCCCGCCCCTCTGCCCTTTCCCCTCTCCTCTCATTACCTCGTGTTGTTCACAATGCAAGCGATGCAAGCCTTGTGTTCCTGCGGGCCATGTGGATGGTGCAGCCTTGTGTTCCTGTGCAGCCTGGGTGGTGCTTTGGGGGTGACGTATCTCTGTGGACCACCAAAATTTTCTTGTGGACCACTAATAGTCCCCGGCCCACTAGTTGGCGACCACTGCATTAAACTATTGGACCAATATTGCTTGGTTTCAATTCCCACTCAACCAAGAAGTTCAGTGGGTTTGGCTCGGCTACCACTGTTTTTTAGTGCTTGTCAACTACCATAATGTCTGGTTGATTGGTGAGTACTTGCTTGTCTGTCTGGATCTGGAAGTCCCACAGGATCTTAGCTTTCTTATTCCCCACTACTTTCTGTGAAATCTCCCATCTGGACTTAGGAAGATCTAGCCCATATTCTGTGTAGATGGCCTTATAATTTTGCAACTCTTCATTTGGACATTTCAGTAGTCATACAGAAATGTAGCAATCATCTGTTTTCCTAACAGATGGAGATAATATAATGGTTAAAGTTTTGCCAGCTGCATTTCTCTGTGTTGAAGTAGGGCGAAAAAAAGAAAACAAAGTGCCAGTCTTTAGTCTTAAGATAGTAGAACTATCAAGGTATATCACCTCTGTACAATTCCCATTCCAAACCTGGACAATTACAGTTTATATAGCTGTATGAACTACATTTGGTAGCTTCTACTGGGTTAAGGGCAATATGACTTGCAAAGGAAACCTGTGAACCAAAGCCAGGATTTGCCAGAAAACACATAGCCAGGTGCTAACATTTAGAAATATAATGTAGTTTTGCCTATGGTTGTAATATTCAAATGAGAGAACATGCACCATTATTCAATTCACCATGAAAATGTTTCCAATTATTGTGAATTGATCATTTCACATAAGAGCTGTGTGACTCAAAGGATTCTCTCGCTCTGAAGGGCTTAAACTGTTTCCAAATGCAGCATTTGAAGCTTTGTGTATTTCTGATGTACTTCGATGGATGCTCTCGCTTTTGTGTCAGTGCATACTAAGCTTTCATTGGGGCAAAGGGAGGGCAATTCAGCTGCTTTTGAGTACAGTTTGTTCTTAGCCATGATTTCCCTTTGATGAAAATTAAGAAATCCTGTTTTGTTTGTTGATCTTTTAAATTTATGAATAGTTTTCTAAAACAGTCCAACTAAAGAAAGAAAAACTCACCCCAAATATGTCTTTTATAAATCTCATTTTAGATAATTGCCTGGAAGTGCTTTTCCCCAATTTTGCTCAATATTGTGGGGAACAAACAAACAAAGTATGAAGATGAGAGAAAACAGAAAGCCCAGTTTTTAGATCCTCTCTACACATCTCTTTGAAGGATGTCAATATGATTTAAAAATTCTTTTTCTTCTGCTGCTAAAAAAACAGAACAAGAATCCAGTTATTAAGAAATGACAAAAGCTTAGTGAACATATTGCCTACATAGGAAGACATATTTTTATCGTAATCTTCATTTTATTGACTATCCAGAAAATGATATTAAATTAGGAAAAACCCACGTGTCTCCATGTACATTTCTTCCTCCCTATGTTTTAAGATTATTTATTATTGTTATTTTTTGCTTTATTATTTTAATGTTTGTAAGCCCAGAGTCATCTCTGGACAAGATGGGTAGCACATAAATTTAATACATAATTACATAAATGTCATGATTAAAATATCCCACATTCTAGGATTTCTTTCCTTGAAGCCTTGGTCTCCTCTTTCTTCAAGTCTGTCTGTTTGAGGAAGCAAGATAGAAAGAATATCCATGTTTGTGAATTTTGGTATTGGAGAAGATTTCAGAAAATTCCTTGGGCAGTCAAGAAAACAAACCAATGGAGTGTTGAACTAATCAACCCAGAGTTGTTAACTTGAGGCACAAATGACCAAGCTCAACTGATCATGCTTTGTGTACATTATGAGAAGTCTTAGCACTCTGAAGAAGGTGCTAATGCTGGAAAGGTGGAAGAAAGAGAAGAAGATGATGAACAACAGCAAGATGGACAGATTTAGTTACACTGGTCATGGGAGAACCATTGGAAAACCTGAAAAATTAGGTTGAGGATTGGTTGGAAATCTCTCCATATGGTTGCTAAGAATCTGCACTGACTTGACGGTATCAGTTTCAGCTAGTGTAGCAATTGCCTGCCTTATTCATAATTATAGACCAATCAGCCTAACATCAATACCTGGGAAGATACTGGAAAAGATAATAAAAAAACAGATCTGCCAACATCCAGAAACAAGTAAAGAAATAACTAGCAGTCAGCACGGGTTTGTTAAAAACAGATCATGCCAAACCAATCTTATTTCATTCTTCACAGTGACTAAATTAGTAGACCAGCAAAATACTGTGGACATAATATATTTAGATTTCAGCAAGATATTCGATAAAGTAGACTACAACCTACTTCTTAGTAAGCTAGAAAAAAGTGGAATAGATAGTACCACCACTACATGGATTCGCAACTAGCTGGCAAACCGTACTCAACGAGTAGTCCTTAATGGGTCTAAGTCTACATGGAGGGAAGTAAGCAGTGGGGTGCCACAAGGTTCCGTCTTAGGCCCAGTACTCTTCAATATCTTCATTAACGACTTAGATGAGGGAATAGAAGGGAACTTACCAAATTTGCAGATGATACTAAGCTGGCAGAAATAGCTAACACCCAAGAAGATAGGCTCAAGATCCAGATGGATCTTGACAGACTAGAACACTGGGCCATATCTAATAAAATAAAATTTAATATAGAGAAAAGTAAAGTCCTACACTTAGGCAAGAAAACCCAAAAGTACACATATAGACTGGGTAAAACCAGGTTCAATAGCAGTAACTGTGAGAGGGAGTGGACAACCAGCTAAATATGAGCCTGCAGTGTGCATCAGCCGCCAAAAAAGCTAATGCAATCCTAAGTTGTATTAACAGAGAGATATAATCAAGATCAAGGGAAGTACTAATACCACTCTATAAAGCCTTAGTAAGACCACACCTAGAGTACTGCATCCAGTTTTGGTCACACATTATAAAAAAGATGTTGAGACTCTAGAAAAGTACAGAGAAGAGCAACCAGGATGATTAGGGAACTGGAGGCTAAAACATACAATGAATGGTTGCAGGAACTGGTCTTGGCTAGTCTAGTAAAGAGAAGGACCAGGGGAGACATGATAGCAGCCTTCCAATATTTGAGGGGCTGCCACAGGGAGGAAGGGGTCAATCTATTTCTAAAGCACCTATAGGCCAGACAAGGAATAATGGATGGAAACTGAACAAGGAGAGATTTAACCTGGAAACAAGGAGAAACTTTCTGACAGTGAGGACAATCAACCAATGGAACAGCTTGCCCTTGGAAGTTGTGAGAGCGCCATCACTTGAGACTTTCAAGAAGAGATTGGACTGCCATTTAACAGAAATGGTGTAGGGTCTCCCGCTTGGGCGGGGTTGGACTAGATGACTTACAAGGTCCCTTTCAACTCTGATTATCTGTATCTGTATCTAACTTTTTGGCTGCTGCATTACTTGGAATTAGCTTGAGAGTACTTGAGAGTACTATCCCAGACAGAATACTACTGTACTACAGTATGTCATATGAAACAAACAGAGACCCTCAAAAGATACCTACATGAAATATTCCACAAGAAAGCGTGCATTCATCTCTCTGATACTAAACACATCCACGATCACATAACCAAAGCCAACATTTACAACATTTTTGCAGCTAATCTAGGAAAAGGCTCTAACATTCACACGAAGTATTCACATATAGCAGTCATTTTGTTATACATTTAAACAGTGAGAAGAATGTGTATGGTATGTAGCAATAGAGTACATGGCTGCAATATTATGGGATAATGAGAACAATGTGCTTAGCCTATTCTAGGGATGCATGCAAAATCTGCTATATTGGTTTATTTATATGAATAAATTAATTTTGGATCTCTAAAATAAGTAGAATCCAAACTGAATATTGTCTAAAGGTATATACTTTTCAAATTTGTGCAATGTAGTTTCCAACTCAAGGAATAGCATAATGATTGCTGGCAAAATATATGCATATTTGAAAACACACACACACACATATATATGGATACATTTATTTGAAAAATTGTTTTACAATATCAGTGCCATTTTTTTGTCAGTGGCATATATCAACATGGTCAAATACAGCTTCAATTTAGTACCGTGAGATTTTCTTAACCAAATAAATATATTAAATAAAGGCAGATCCACATATTAGCTCACCCTGTTGTTCATCTGTTCTCAAACTATGTTCTGCTCCCACAAATCACGCCTGCAGAAGCTTAAGCCCATTTAGTTGCCCTTAAAAATCCCGATGAATTCACAGTTTCCGGTTTGTCGGCTTCGCGAGCGGCAGGGATTTGCGAAGCTGCGCGATCCCTGCCGCTAGCTGCGTTTTGGGGCTCCGACCCAGACGGGTGCGGAGCTAGGCTGCCCTGCAGGGGCAGCTGAAGGTAGGGGGGATCCGGAGAAGGGACTGGGGGTGTTGCAGACCCCCTCCCTGGCCGGTAGAACCCCCTTTTCCCAGGACGGTGCAGCGGCGGTCCGTAATGGCCGCCACAAAGAAGCTGGCAGCCGGGTAAGAATGCGCAGGAGGAAGTGGAGAAAGTGCTTGAGAGGAGAAAGTTTTTCTTGGCTCCTAGGACTCTAAGACATATTTAATAAAATTCCTGAAAAGTATGACTTTCTGAATAATACCTGCCAGAAGAGGAAAAAAGCGGCTGTTTGAAGGTGCTGAAAGGATAGCTTTCCCTCTTTTCCTACGGAATAAATAACTGGATATTAAGAAACCTATTTTTTTAGGTGAAAATTGGTTTTAAGCGATGAGTGGGAAGAGAGAGGATTAAAAAGAAAATATTTGTATGCTAAGACTTTGTTGGAGCAGATGCCTTAAGGATTTGAAGACTAGAATATATTGTAATAAGATTTTAAACAGATTTGGACTTTCTTTCTCTTTGATTGATATTACCCCAGAAGGAGAAAGTGAGAACTCTGCCTTGGTTTGGACTGATTGATAACTTTGGGACTGTTTTATCTTTTTTATTTTCTTTTGAATATTCTGGTTGTTGTAAGAAGAAAGAAGGAGAAAAGAAAAGAAAAGATTTATAATGGCTCTTTCTGTTGAGGAACTAAGAAAAGAATATGAACAAGCAAAAAAAAAATGGTAAAGATGGTGTGGAAGAAGCTTTCCTTTTCTTAGAAATGGCGCTTACTAATTATCAACAAACATTACAACAGATGAAGACAGCAGAGGAACAAGAAAGAAAGGAAGGAGCCATCTTTAATGAATCTAAGAATTTGATCCAGAAAGAAGGAAGAGAGAAAGAAAAGAAAAGAAGAGAAAAGAAGAAAACTAAAGGACTTAAGGACTTAAGATCTAAAAAAACATTTAAGAAAGGGAAAAATAAAGTGCAAAACCAATATGATGATAGTAAACAAAAGGGAAAAGGAATACGACAGAGAAGGGAAGCCGGTAAGGCAGAGGCTAGAAGAAGGGGGGGTAGAAAGGTTTGTTGGGAGAAGAAAGAAAGGGAAAAGGTGGAGAAAAGCTACAATGTTTTGAAATTAAATGAAAAAAAGGAATTTTTTATGGATAATGGATAAAGTATAATTTTTTTTTGTTTAAAAAAAAGATTTTGCAAGGTACATAAGATGAGATGGTAGTATTGCAATGGTTTAAGAGTTGATAAGAGATTAAAATGTTAAAATGTTTAAAAATGATTGGCTTTAAAACTTAATAATAGGGGAGGTTTAGAATATTGTTTTAATTAAAGAGTTTAATAAGACTATGGTATTGATGTTATTATAAAATTTTTATTATAGTATCTTTTTTTAATATTTGGATTTATTGTCTAATTATGTACTTAATTATGTTGGATGTATTAGTTAGATAGAATGTACCAAGCAAAATCGGATTGGGTATTAGATATTATTTTAAAGATTAATTTGATTAACTTAGGGGGAGATAGAAAGGCATCATACTCTGATTAATGATTTCAGGAGAAACCTATTTTCTTTTTTTTTTTATAAGGAATGAGACAAAGGGATGATAAAAAATGGACAAAAGATATAAATATAATGATTCAAACTAAGATGATTAATTAAGATAGAAGTAAGAAGTGTGAAATATGTGGGGAAGTTAATATAGAAGGTTTAGAATGGTAAATAAAATAAGTAATGATATGTAAGATGAGCATGAATATAATTGAAGTCCATGAAGAGAGAGACACCTGGGTCCAAGTTACTTTCCAAAAATATTTTTTTTTATGTTTTGTGTGTTGTGTGTATATGTCTTTTTGGGGGGGAGAATTAGTTAAAACTTGTAGAAATATAGAATGAGAATAATGGTAACTAAGTCAGAAAGAAACAGATGAAATAATAATAATGATATTGAATAAGAGTAAAGAGAAGTAAAGAGAAATTGAATAAGAGGTTTTGGTATGTTGTATGGAAATGGTTTAAAACTGAATCATAATTTATCTGACTTGTTAAATTGACAATGAAAAAAGGTTTAAACATGTAATGAACAATGATAATTTGTGTGTTTTAAAAATTAATAAAATTTGTTTTAAAATAAAAAATAAAATATATAAACACTTATTAGAATGGGATAGAGCAGAGAAGATTGTAAAAGGATCAATGATTGCATGGGGTAGAAATTTTGGAAATCCTATTGATTTAGAACCGTGGGAAAAGATTCGGAATACCAATTATAAAATAACAAAATTAGTGGCTTACAAGGAAAACCAACACAAAATGTTCTATCGTTGGTATATGGTGCCTTCACAATTGGCTAAGATCTACCCAAATGTAAAACCAAATCGCTGGAAGTGTGGACATCAACAAGGTACCTTCTTTCATTCTTGGTGGTCAGGCCCCGAAGCGAAGAAATATTGGAAAGTGATTCATTCTGTATGTGGTTAGAGGAGATAATTGAAAATAAAATTGATTTCATCCCAGAACTATTTCTCTTAGGAATAATTAAAAGAAACTATAACAGGAAGATAAAATATCTTATGTTACATGTAGTAACAGCAGCTAGAATTTCCTACGCACAGTACTGGAAGACAAATGCCATACCTCACGAAGGTTTAATAATTAAAAAAATCTTTGAATGTGTGGAAATGGACAAATTAACTATGGAACTAAAAGGAAAAGCTGATATGGAATACAATGCAATATGGGAAACATGGTATATCTGGATTGACAATAGACATAAGAATAGAAAATGTAAATAATGTATATAATAGTTATGGGGGTATAGGAGTAGTGTGTATTGAAAGATTGGATAGGATGTATAAATGTATACATATTGTCACAGTGTTGTTCAATTAGAAATGGTATTATGTATAAACGTAAAAACCCAATAAAGTGTTGGGGAAAAATAACTTTGAATGGTCACTAAATGAACTACTGTAAGTCAAGAACTAACTGTGCATATATGAATAGCTCCAAACACTTTGTAAAATGGACTGGGTTATGTTTATTTATACTGCTTTGGTTAAGCTTCTAAGTGAAATTGATTTGATGTATGTTTGCAAGCATCATCAAGATATTTGGCTGACATTTACAGAAAATGAACAGCTGAATTTCCTGCGAAACAAGAGACAATCCTCCTATCGGCTATGATAATAACTACTCCAACCGTGTGTGATTGTGTTTCCAACCACTCAGCATGTGTGACAAGACCTCTGCCTTGCTGTTTCCTGTGGCCTAGACTGAGATTCAGATGCTTCATGCATCATCCATGACATCTGGAGTTACAGGAGTTTTCCAAAAGCAAGTCACATCCTTGTATTTAGGACAGCCTGACATAAATAATTACCAGTTCCAAAAAAGTTAACAGCGTGTAGCAAAATTTTCAGTCATTTGCTGAAAGTACAGATGGGGAATAAAAATATTCCCTACAAAGAAGTATATAAAAATGACAACATTAAGCACACCTGTGGAGTGAGAACTGCAGTATTGTAGGTGATATTCATGCGGTAATCATAGATCGTGAAAGCTTTCCTTACTTCGGTAAAATAGAGAGTATTATAAAGAGGACATGTTTTATGCTAATCTCTCATTTACTCCCATCTGTAAGCACAAATTCACATAAACACTAGATTTTGCAGAAGAAGGCTGAGAAATTTAGAGGAATAAATATGATGCTCATTGGACCAGCCTTCCAAAATTTGGTACTCCAGATATGATAGACTACAAAAGTCTCCAGTTCCCAACCATTGGTCCTACTGATTGGAATTATGAAAGCTAGAATGCTTCTCAAGAGTGCCAAAAGTAAACAACAACAACAACAAATAGGTACTCTAAAAATTTTTGCCTTAGAGAAATGCTACAGTTAGTGCATTGAGGAAATTCACATGGTGATACCTACATCGGACTAGCCGTCATGGCCTATAGGCAGCCATTAAAGATGATTTAATGCTGGAGTTACCTTTGTAAATGAAGAAAGAGCTGAAATGTAGCTGAACAAAGATATACACAACTAAAAATTATAGAATACGAACTTAAGAAGAACTCGGGGGAGGGGGGTTATGTTCTGCTGTTCTAACCTCCCCCCATTTAGTTATCATTTCAAGAGCTAATGGTTATATTAAATATTGTGTCCAGAATCCAGTCTGGGGGATGAAAGAAAGTAGTAGCAGTTTGACACCTTCAAAGCCATATTAGCCTGGTTATGAATTCTGGAAACCACTGTTGACAATGCAACAATGCAACATTGTTAACCAATGCAACAGAAAGGCATGTTGTAAGGGTTGCTGATGGATAAAAGAAAATAGTCAAATCCTTGAAATTAATGATAAATTATTAAATATATGTTGAATTTAAAAAAATATTAAATCATCTTTGATTATGATGATAGAACATTTTAAAATATGTGTGGTCGTATTCAAATTAAAGTCATACAAATCTTTGAAGAAATCTCTTTCCATATTAAAAGATGAACAGTAAAACAAATTATGAATGGAACCACCATTCATGGGGGCGGAGGGGAATTTTTCTTTGTGTGTGTATACATACATATACACACATACACACAGACATCCTATCTATATATCTACATCTATATCTATATCTATATCTATATCTATATCTATATCTATCTATCTATCTATCTATCTATCTATCTATCTATCTATCTATCTATCTATCTATCTATCTATCTATCTATCTATCTATCTATCTATCTATCTATCTGATGGCTCTTGTATGGTATATTGCCTTTCAAGGTTTCTTAATTTTCCTCAGTCTGGAAATTCTGAGACATGTTGGACAGATCTTAATTTGTAGTCATGGGATTCATATTCTGACAGATATGCTTTTAATGTTTTAATTGGTTTGGTCCTACAGTTTTAATGTGATTCTATGTGTCTTTTGGTCTTTGGGAATCTTCCAGAATTGGTTGAAAGATGGATGGCTATATAAATGTTTTAAGTAAATAAATAAATACTCTAATATTGTTACAGGACAACAGGCGACAGGTTTCCTACCAATCGATCATTCTTTATTTGGGATCGCAGGATACCATCTCCAGCTCCGTTCTCAGGGGTGGGGGGGAGAGAGATAGACTTTTGGCTTCAGGCAGGGAAAGCAGCAGAAGCAGCAGAAGTCTTTCTTTCTCTCCCACAAACTCCGCCAGAAATGAGTCTTTGTGAGACTTGTCACGCCAGCACAGCCTCTTGGAGCAGGATGCCTTACAGGGTCCCAAAGATTCATTTCTGGTGGAGTTTGGTGGAGAGAAAGATTTTACTGCTTTCCTTGTGTGCAGCCAAAAGCAGAAGAAGAAAGAAGCAGAAAGAAGCAGCCCAGTGGCCAGGCTAGGCGCATGGGATGAGTGGGGCAAGTTCCCGCCCCTCTGCCCTTTCCCCTCTCCTCTCATTACCTCGTGTTGTTCACAATGCAAGCGATGCAAGCCTTGTGTTCCTGCGGGCCATGTGGATGGTGCAGCCTTGTGTTCCTGTGCAGCCTGGGTGGTGCTTTGGGGGTGACGTATCTCTGTGGACCACCAAAATTTTCTTGTGGACCACTAATAGTCCCCGGCCCACTAGTTGGCGACCACTGCATTAAACTATTGGACCAATATTGCTTGGTTTCAATTCCCACTCAACCAAGAAGTTCAGTGGGTTTGGCTCGGCTACCACTGTTTTTTAGTGCTTGTCAACTACCATAATGTCTGGTTGATTGGTGAGTACTTGCTTGTCTGTCTGGATCTGGAAGTCCCACAGGATCTTAGCTTTCTTATTCCCCACTACTTTCTGTGAAATCTCCCATCTGGACTTAGGAAGATCTAGCCCATATTCTGTGTAGATGGCCTTATAATTTTGCAACTCTTCATTTGGACATTTCAGTAGTCATACAGAAATGTAGCAATCATCTGTTTTCCTAACAGATGGAGATAATATAATGGTTAAAGTTTTGCCAGCTGCATTTCTCTGTGTTGAAGTAGGGCGAAAAAAAGAAAACAAAGTGCCAGTCTTTAGTCTTAAGATAGTAGAACTATCAAGGTATATCACCTCTGTACAATTCCCATTCCAAACCTGGACAATTACAGTTTATATAGCTGTATGAACTACATTTGGTAGCTTCTACTGGGTTAAGGGCAATATGACTTGCAAAGGAAACCTGTGAACCAAAGCCAGGATTTGCCAGAAAACACATAGCCAGGTGCTAACATTTAGAAATATAATGTAGTTTTGCCTATGGTTGTAATATTCAAATGAGAGAACATGCACCATTATTCAATTCACCATGAAAATGTTTCCAATTATTGTGAATTGATCATTTCACATAAGAGCTGTGTGACTCAAAGGATTCTCTCGCTCTGAAGGGCTTAAACTGTTTCCAAATGCAGCATTTGAAGCTTTGTGTATTTCTGATGTACTTCGATGGATGCTCTCGCTTTTGTGTCAGTGCATACTAAGCTTTCATTGGGGCAAAGGGAGGGCAATTCAGCTGCTTTTGAGTACAGTTTGTTCTTAGCCATGATTTCCCTTTGATGAAAATTAAGAAATCCTGTTTTGTTTGTTGATCTTTTAAATTTATGAATAGTTTTCTAAAACAGTCCAACTAAAGAAAGAAAAACTCACCCCAAATATGTCTTTTATAAATCTCATTTTAGATAATTGCCTGGAAGTGCTTTTCCCCAATTTTGCTCAATATTGTGGGGAACAAACAAACAAAGTATGAAGATGAGAGAAAACAGAAAGCCCAGTTTTTAGATCCTCTCTACACATCTCTTTGAAGGATGTCAATATGATTTAAAAATTCTTTTTCTTCTGCTGCTAAAAAAAACAGAACAAGAATCCAGTTATTAAGAAATGACAAAAGCTTAGTGAACATATTGCCTACATAGGAAGACATATTTTTATCGTAATCTTCATTTTATTGACTATCCAGAAAATGATATTAAATTAGGAAAAACCCACGTGTCTCCATGTACATTTCTTCCTCCCTATGTTTTAAGATTATTTATTATTGTTATTTTTTGCTTTATTATTTTAATGTTTGTAAGCCCAGAGTCATCTCTGGACAAGATGGGTAGCACATAAATTTAATACATAATTACATAAATGTCATGATTAAAATATCCCACATTCTAGGATTTCTTTCCTTGAAGCCTTGGTCTCCTCTTTCTTCAAGTCTGTCTGTTTGAGGAAGCAAGATAGAAAGAATATCCATGTTTGTGAATTTTGGTATTGGAGAAGATTTCAGAAAATTCCTTGGGCAGTCAAGAAAACAAACCAATGGAGTGTTGAACTAATCAACCCAGAGTTGTTAACTTGAGGCACAAATGACCAAGCTCAACTGATCATGCTTTGTGTACATTATGAGAAGTCTTAGCACTCTGAAGAAGGTGCTAATGCTGGAAAGGTGGAAGAAAGAGAAGAAGATGATGAACAACAGCAAGATGGACAGATTTAGTTACACTGGTCATGGGAGAACCATTGGAAAACCTGAAAAATTAGGTTGAGGATTGGTTGGAAATCTCTCCATATGGTTGCTAAGAATCTGCACTGACTTGACGGTATCAGTTTCAGCTAGTGTAGCAATTGCCTGCCTTATTCATAATTATAGACCAATCAGCCTAACATCAATACCTGGGAAGATACTGGAAAAGATAATAAAAAACAGATCTGCCAACATCCAGAAACAAGTAAAGAAATAACTAGCAGTCAGCACGGGTTTGTTAAAAACAGATCATGCCAAACCAATCTTATTTCATTCTTCACAGTGACTAAATTAGTAGACCAGCAAAATACTGTGGACATAATATATTTAGATTTCAGCAAGATATTCGATAAAGTAGACTACAACCTACTTCTTAGTAAGCTAGAAAAAAGTGGAATAGATAGTACCACCACTACATGGATTCGCAACTAGCTGGCAAACCGTACTCAACGAGTAGTCCTTAATGGGTCTAAGTCTACATGGAGGGAAGTAAGCAGTGGGGTGCCACAAGGTTCCGTCTTAGGCCCAGTACTCTTCAATATCTTCATTAACGACTTAGATGAGGGAATAGAAGGGAACTTACCAAATTTGCAGATGATACTAAGCTGGCAGAAATAGCTAACACCCAAGAAGATAGGCTCAAGATCCAGATGGATCTTGACAGACTAGAACACTGGGCCATATCTAATAAAATAAAATTTAATATAGAGAAAAGTAAAGTCCTACACTTAGGCAAGAAAACCCAAAAGTACACATATAGACTGGGTAAAACCAGGTTCAATAGCAGTAACTGTGAGAGGGAGTGGACAACCAGCTAAATATGAGCCTGCAGTGTGCATCAGCCGCCAAAAAAGCTAATGCAATCCTAAGTTGTATTAACAGAGAGATATAATCAAGATCAAGGGAAGTACTAATACCACTCTATAAAGCCTTAGTAAGACCACACCTAGAGTACTGCATCCAGTTTTGGTCACACATTATAAAAAAGATGTTGAGACTCTAGAAAAAGTACAGAGAAGAGCAACCAGGATGATTAGGGAACTGGAGGCTAAAACATACAATGAATGGTTGCAGGAACTGGTCTTGGCTAGTCTAGTAAAGAGAAGGACCAGGGGAGACATGATAGCAGCCTTCCAATATTTGAGGGGCTGCCACAGGGAGGAAGGGGTCAATCTATTTCTAAAGCACCTATAGGCCAGACAAGGAATAATGGATGGAAACTGAACAAGGAGAGATTTAACCTGGAAACAAGGAGAAACTTTCTGACAGTGAGGACAATCAACCAATGGAACAGCTTGCCCTTGGAAGTTGTGAGAGCGCCATCACTTGAGACTTTCAAGAAGAGATTGGACTGCCATTTAACAGAAATGGTGTAGGGTCTCCCGCTTGGGCGGGGGGTTGGACTAGATGACTTACAAGGTCCCTTTCAACTCTGATTATCTGTATCTGTATCTAACTTTTTGGCTGCTGCATTACTTGGAATTAGCTTGAGAGTACTTGAGAGTACTATCCCAGACAGAATACTACTGTACTACAGTATGTCATATGAAACAAACAGAGACCCTCAAAAGATACCTACATGAAATATTCCACAAGAAAGCGTGCATTCATCTCTCTGATACTAAACACATCCACGATCACATAACCAAAGCCAACATTTACAACATTTTTGCAGCTAATCTAGGAAAAGGCTCTAACATTCACACGAAGTATTCACATATAGCAGTCATTTTGTTATACATTTAAACAGTGAGAAGAATGTGTATGGTATGTAGCAATAGAGTACATGGCTGCAATATTATGGGATAATGAGAACAATGTGCTTAGCCTATTCTAGGGATGCATGCAAAATCTGCTATATTGGTTTATTTATATGAATAAATTAATTTTGGATCTCTAAAATAAGTAGAATCCAAACTGAATATTGTCTAAAGGTATATACTTTTCAAATTTGTGCAATGTAGTTTCCAACTCAAGGAATAGCATAATGATTACTGGCAAAATATATGCATATTTGAAAACACACACACATATATACATGGATACATTTATTTGAAAAATTGTTTTACAATATCAGTGCCATTTTTTTTGTCAGTGGAATATATCAACATGGTCAAATACAGCTTCAATTTAGTACCGTGAGATTTTCTTAACCAAATAAATATATTAAATAAAGGCAGATCCACATATTAGCTCACCCTGTTGTTCATCTGTTCTCAAACTATGTTCTGCTCCCACAAATCACGCCTGCAGAAGCTTAAGCCCATTTAGTTGCCCTTAAAAATCCCGATGAATTCACAGTTTCCGGTTTGTCGGCTTCGCGAGCGGCAGGGATTTGCGAAGCTGCGCGATCCCTGCCGCGCTAGCCGTTTTGGGGCTCCGACCCAGACGGGTACGGAGCTAGGCTGCCCTGCAGGGGCAGCTGAAGGTAGGGGGGATCCGGAGAAGGGACTGGGGGTGTTGCAGACCCCCTCCCTGGCCGGTAGAACCCCCTTTTCCCAGGACGGTGCAGCGGCGGTCCGTAATGGCCGCCACAAAGAAGCTGGCAGCCGGGTAAGAATGCGCAGGAGGAAGTGGAGAAAGTGCTTGAGAGGAGAAAGTTTTTCTTGGCTCCTAGGACTCTAAGACATATTTAATAAAATTCCTGAAAAGTATGACTTTCTGAATAATACCTGCCAGAAGAGGAAAAAAGCGGCTGTTTGAAGGTGCTGAAAGGATAGCTTTCCCTCTTTTCCTACGGAATAAATAACTGGATATTAAGAAACCTATTTTTTTAGGTGAAAATTGGTTTTAAGCGATGAGTGGGAAGAGAGAGGATTAAAAAGAAAATATTTGTATGCTAAGACTTTGTTGGAGCAGATGCCTTAAGGATTTGAAGACTAGAATATATTGTAATAAGATTTTAAACAGATTTGGACTTTCTTTCTCTTTGATTGATATTACCCCAGAAGGAGAAAGTGAGAACTCTGCCTTGGTTTGGACTGATTGATAACTTTGGGACTGTTTTATCTTTTTTATTTTCTTTTGAATATTCTGGTTGTTGTAAGAAGAAAGAAGGAGAAAAGAAAAGAAAAGATTTATAATGGCTCTTTCTGTTGAGGAACTAAGAAAAGAATATGAACAAGCAAAAAAAAATGGTAAAGATGGTGTGGAAGAAGCTTTCCTTTTCTTAGAAATGGCGCTTACTAATTATCAACAAACATTACAACAGATGAAGACAGCAGAGGAACAAGAAAGAAAGGAAGGAGCCATCTTTAATGAATCTAAGAATTTGATCCAGAAAGAAGGAAGAGAGAAAGAAAAGAAAAGAAGAGAAAAGAAGAAAACTAAAGGACTTAAGGACTTAAGATCTAAAAAACATTTAAGAAAGGGAAAAATAAAGTGCAAAACCAATATGATGATAGTAAACAAAAGGGAAAAGGAATACGACAGAGAAGGGAAGCCGGTAAGGCAGAGGCTAGAAGAAGGGGGTAGAAAGGTTTGTTGGGAGAAGAAAGAAAGGGAAAAGGTGGAGAAAAGCTACAATGTTTTGAAATTAAATGAAAAAAAGGAATTTTTTATGGATAATGGATAAAGTATAATTTTTTTTTGTTTAAAAAAAAGATTTTGCAAGGTACATAAGATGAGATGGTAGTATTGCAATGGTTTAAGAGTTGACAAGAGATTAAAATGTTAAAATGTTTAAAAATGATTGGCTTTAAAACTTAATAATAGGAGAGGTTTAGAATATTGTTTTAATTAAAGAGTTTAATAAAATTATGGTATTGATGTTATTATAAAATTTTTATTATAGTATTTTTTTTTAATATTTGGATTTATTGTCTAATTATGCACTTAATTGTGTTGGATGTATTAGTTAGATAGAATGTACCAAGCAAAATCTGATTGGGTATTAGATATTATTTTAAAGATTAATTTGATTAATTTAGGGGGGAGATAGAAAGGCATCATACTCTGATTAATGATTTCAGGAGAAACTGATTCTCTTTTTTTTTCATAAGGAATGAGACAAAGGGATGATAAAAAATGGACAAAAGATACAAATATAATGATTCAAACTAAGATGATTAATTAAGGTAGAATTAAGAAGTGTGAAATATGTGGAGAAGTTAATATAGAAGGCTTAGAATGGTAAATAAAATAAGTAATGATATGTAAGATGAGCATGAATATAATTGAAGTCCATGAAGAGAGAGACACCTGGGTCCAAGTTACTTTCCAAAAAGATTTTTTTATGTTTTGTGTGTTGTGTGTATATGTTTTTTTGGGGGAGAATTAGTAAAAACTTGTAGAAATATAGAATGAGAATAATGGTAACTAAGTCAGAAAGAAACAGATGAAATAATAATAATGATATTGAATAAGAGTAAAGAGAAGTAAAGAGAAATTGAATAAGAGGTTTTGGTATGTTATATGGAAATGGTTTAAAACAGAATCATAATTTATCTGACTTGTTAAATTTACAATGGAAAAAGGTTTAAACATGTAATGAATAATGATAATTTGTGTGTTTTAAAAATTAATAAAACTTGTTTTTTTTTAAAAAAAAAATCCCGATGAATTCGGCTGAGTTTCCATTTTAGCAAGTTTGTTGAATTTCTTTAAGATTTAAGACACTGTTTCATCCCTTAACTCTGGTAAAATGAGGGAAAAAATAGCCTTGAAATCAGTGGTGGGATTCAAAATTTTTTACTACTGGTTCTGTGGGTGTGGCTTGTTTGGTGGGTGCGGTTTGTTGGTCATGTGACTGGGTTGGCACCTTGCTGTGAGTGACGTCGAGTTGGCCACTCCCACTCAGTCACATGACCGATGCTGCAGAGACAGGGTGATTTCTTATATACCTTCCCCCCCCTTCTCCACCTTTGGGCTGACAAAAAAAAGCCCAATTAAAGATCACAACTGCCTGCTGAGTCTGCCTGCCAAATGGGTTTTGTTTTGAGGTGGTTTTTGTTCTGTTTTTTTGCCAGAGATTTTTTTTATCAGAGATAAATTTGCACCGCCAAATCTTATTGTACCTTGTTGTTGTGGTGCTGCCAGTTGCTGCTGTGGGCGTTGCTGTGGCCGTCTGCTGCCCAAGTAAAGAACCGCACCAGCTCAGGGTGACTATGAGGAGTAAGAGGGGAAGCCAAGGCGCTTGCCTCATAGCCTTCAACTTCGCTCGCTCTCGCTCCAGTTAGGCACTCCTGGCATGCACAAGGAGCGTAAAGGGAGGCAAACACTGCATGGATGCATTTTAAAAGTCAGGGAACTTTGCCCAAGACTTCTTGTGTATTCAAGGGCTACACCTCTCCTAACTATGAGTTGGCAGTGATCTAACAAAATGTCTTTCAGCTCTTAAAGATCAACTTTAAGAGCGCCCCAGAAACTGAGAACGAGAGCAAAAGTAGCGGTGGTGGGGGTGACAGGGGCATGTGATGGGTCCCTCTGCGGTCCCCTCCCAGGTAACAGCCAGGGATTTGGCACCTCCTCTTTTCCTCAGAGGCGCGGTGTCTGCCTCCCTTCACATTCTTCGTGGAGGGACACACACCTGTCACCACCGCCGCCATTACATTTTCTCTCGGTTCTCGGCTTCTTCCATGGGGCTGCTCTTAAAGTTGACCTTTAAGTGGTCCTGGGACATCTGCCCACCTGCCCGGTGCCCTCCCTCCCAGATAATGCTTTCTTCCTTCTCCTGGCAGATGCGCCTCTTCCAGCCCAGCCTGGCCCGGCCAGCCAGCAGGTGGCCACATGTCCCGGGGCTTCTCACCCTCCTTGTCGCGAGATGCCTGCAGCTGCTGTGTGCTTTTTTTGGTGCAGCTGCAGTCCAGCAGCTGCACTGAAAAAAGCATGCCCCGTTCTATGTGCCGGGCCTGGCAAGTCAGAGCAGCCAGCACATAGAACAGGGTGGCGCTGGACCGTTGGAGAAGCAGAGTGAAGCCGGAGATCAGTAGCCGCCTCTTTTGCAGTGCAAAGAAGCCTCCCCCAACTGGCCGGCTAGTCTCCTCTTTCTATGCCTGTTTGTTCTGTATGACCGAGGAGGAGGAGACCAGCTGGTCAAGGGGGCCGCTGCTGGAAGTGACTCTTTTACAGTCTCCATCCCCTCTTTCAGTGCAGCAAGCCTCCCCGAATTGGCTGGCTGGCCTCCTCCTCCCCGGCCATACAGAACAAACAGGCAGAGAAAGAGGAGACCAGCCAGCTGGTTGGGGAGGCTCCTTGCCCTGTGAAAGAGGCAGCTACTGATCCCCAGCTCTGCTCCGCTTCTCCAATGGCCCAGTGCCGCCCTGTTCTATGTGCTGGCTGCTCAGACTTACCAGGCCCAGCACATAGAACAGGGCATGCTTTTTTCAGTGCAGTTGCTGGACTGCAGCTGCACCAAGAAAAGGACACAGCAGCTACAGGCATCTCGCAACAAGGTGGGGGGCAAGAAGCCCTGGGACATCCGCCCACTCACCTGCTGGCTGGCTGGGTTGGGCCAGGCTGGAAGAGGCATGTCTGCCAGGAGAAGGAAGAAAACATGCTCTGGGAGGAGGGGCAGGCAGGCGGATGTCCCAGGGCTGCTGCACATGCGCACTGCATGTGTAGCAGCTGCACATGCAGTGCGCATGTGCAGCAGCCCTGGGATATCTGTCCGAGCTGCGCCACGGCCGCCTCATGGTAGGGAAAGGTAGGAGAGCAACCAGGACAAGTGAGCAACTGGGTGACCAGGCAATTGGGTTGGGAGTGTGGCCAGCCAGGGGTCGCCACCAGTTCAGTGACCCATGCCAAATCACTGCTACCGGTTCGCCCGAGCCAGTGAGAACCGGTTGAATACCACCTCTGCTTGAAATGTTTGGTCTCTCCCTCTGGAATAATGTATCACCAGCCATGTTCTTTGTGGCATCTGAAGAGAAAATGAGACCATAGGATTAAAAAGTTTGTCTACCTGTATCCTAAAGAAAAGAAAGGAGGTAAGTAATGAATCACTGATTCATATTTCACATGATAAATTTATGTACATGAGCGTGCATGGTCTCCAGAACAAGCATATGCACTGTTTTTTTAGAAATCATATGGGTCAGCTGAATATCTGTAGAGTTTTCTCTTGTCTAAGTTCATCTGAATATTGCTACTAATGTTGGGAAATACATTATTATTTCAGCTGCAGAAAGGTGATATATCAATATAACCATATTTCATTTCAGAACAACATAGGCATATAGGTCAGAATTCTATAATCATGGAATTTTATGTTATTTCCTGACAAGCAAGGCTAGAATATTTATTTAATAACCTCACCAACTCGGGCAGGTATCTTTTTAAAATATATATATATTATTAACTGTTATTACTATTGGCATTCAGTTGAGTTTGGGAGAGCTCTTCAAATCTGCCCTGTGGCTCCCCTTGCTCCTACACAGTCTCTGAATTTGAGCTTTTCATAGATTGCTTGCTGTTAGACAGTAGGGTTTCTGCAAGAGGGGTCTCTAGTGAGCTGCTTTATAGGTTTTCCTTTTTCCTTCTGTAAAGCGGGAACTTGTTATTGAAGAGTTGAGAAGATGAGTGGGTGGCACCTTGGGCTATTTTTCTTTTAATTTAGATGCTCTGGAGGCATTGCAAGGGTTGACGATGCCCGCAGTTCACTGGTGCTGGTGACGTCTCCTTGACAGCTGCATAAATCATGCTGTTCGATGCCCCAATAGATTGCTGCATAAGAATTTGTACCAGACCACCCAAGTGCAGCTCAGGGGCAGCCGTCACTTGGCTCGGCCCTGCACAGAGGTACAGTAATGCAATTCTCTTTAACCCTTTCTCCTTTTTGCTCCAATTTTGTATCTTTCGCTTCATTATAGAGTCACAACCTTTCTTGCACTTCATATTGGATGTTCCTGCTGTTCACTTGTCAAATGCTCATCTTATGGTGCAGCTAGGAAATGGAAAGACCTATTATCAAGATACTATATGTATTACAGTGAATTTCTCTATCATCTTTAAGAGTTACCAGGATTTTTAAAATAGGAATTATTTTTCTGGGTTGCAAACTGAATGATAATTTCAATTCTACCTATTACATACATATATAATTTGTGTCTTTCTTTTGGATTACTCTTCTTATCATCCCTAACTATTGATTCTTCTGATTGGGAGTAAATGATGTTGGCTGGTATTGATGGGTTTTGGAGTCAAACAATAACTGAAGAGCCATATTTTGTCCTGCAAGTTTTGGTTTTATTTAGAAGGATATCTATAATTAATTCCCAAATGCAGAAGCATGTATAACCCTCACGATTGAATTTTTTCTTAGTTTAAGCCAGTGAGTGGCCAAACAGAAGAAATTCTACTGGCTCAACAGAAACAGAAAGACACACCTAGAAACAAACAAATTACTTTTTTTTTTAACTTCGGGAGAAAAAGTTGGGGCTTCTTGTATTTTTAAAATACATGAAATCTATCTTAATGCCTGCATTTTGCCCATCCTTTCCAAAATATTTTAAAAATCACATTTATTCTTTTTCAGTGCTTCGGTTGTAGGGGTTCAGGATCCACCCAAAAAGGATTTGATGGCTTTCATAATTCCCTGGAGATATCAATCACTATCCTGTTCTGTACTAATTGGTTTTTTAAAATGACGATATATGCTTGTTTGGCACAGCCTATTGTTACATAAACACTATCTTTGTCCTATTGCTCAAGTGCATTTACTGCTTTGCTTACTTGTGGTAGTGACGTATGCATAGAATGATAAAAGGGAAAACAGTAACAAGAAGAGAAGGAAGTGATGAGCTCTGTAAAATCTGTCTTGCTAAGAACCCAGGTGTTACTTAATCACTTTAAGAATCTAATTGTAAGGTAGCAAATGCTGCTGAATTGACTGCATACATTTGACTGTCTCTTTAATTCATGCTTTTGAAATATATTTGTTTACAATAACATAAAAAGAGCCAGAACAATTAACAGTGAGATGATCTGGATGATGTGGGTTGTTTTCTTTCAATTCTCTTTGTTGATGTTTCTTTGTCACTGAAGAACCCCTAATCTCTTGCATCATGGTGCCAATTCTTACAGAGAAAGTGTAAGACATCAAAACTTCCACTGTCTTAGTAGATAAGTTATCCACAGAAAGATAATGATTTACATAAATTCTCTTTGTTGATCTTCCTTGAAGTTTTGAATTTTGAAGGACTTAAAAAAAACTAGAGAAGAGCTTTCTCATTAACTCTTTCTTGTAGCTTTGATTGATTGGTTATGCGCCTTCAAACGATGTCAACTTATTGCTTTCTTTAAATTAATAAATTAAATTTATGAAGTTCCGGAAGAAAAATGATTTTTTAAATTCTGTGAATAGACATTGTTTTGTATTTAAATTAATAGCAGCCATTTTAGCAGGGCATATGGACCTTCAGTCACCAAAATAGCATGTGAAGAATTCACTTCTGAAAACATAACATGTGGACTTCAACTCAACTAATCTGGCTGGAGAATTCTGGGAGTTGAAGTCCATCTTTAAGTTGCCAAGGTTGAGAAACACTGTCTAGAATTTTTCCTGTTCTCTTGGAAAAAACTAAACACACTGAAAATGTGGACTTTGGGACTCAATCATTCAGTAACCCTGGAATACTACAAACATATTTAGCAATGTGCAAGAGGAGAGTGGAGAATAGTACAGACCCTTTTTCCTTTTATTCAATCATGTCTGATTCTTAGAGATGGGTTGGCCAAGTCCCTGTGGTTTTCTTGCAAGGTTTTCAGAAGTATCATAGTTTGCCATTGCCTCAGTGAGGGAAAATGACTGGTCTAAGGTAACCCAGCTGGCTTTGTCTCCTGGTTTATAGCTTGAAGTCTTAAACACTACACCAAACCGGCTCTTGTTAACTCTCTGTTTCATGGGTGTCAAACTCATGGCATCATGGTGGCATCACATGATGTATCAGGACTTTTTCCCCCTTTGCTAAACTGGGTGGGGCCGGGGCCAGCACATGATGCATTTGGCCCACGGTCCGCAAGTTTGACAGCCTGGCTCTATTTTCTTGCAAATCCTTCCCACATTCAGGGAAGAAAATAGGAATCAGTGTCATCTAGAGGTTGCTAAACTACAATTATCAGCATTCCTCAGAACCAATGCTAACAATGAGATAAAGTCTAACAGTATTGGAGGTCCAGAGGTTTGTGACCCCTGTTATAGAAGACCAAGGTTTTCCTTCTTATGCCACAGTCAGTGGTTATGTACATATAACTATTAATGTATAATATCTAGAACTGGGATGATATTGTGATATGATAAGTAGAATTCTTCTATATTTCTGATGAGTCTTATTTAACATACAAAAATGTCATGCTAATATGACATCACCAATTCATAATACAAATATTTATATAATCATTTTTGGGTACATGTGAAATAATTCCATAATAACACTGGCTTCTTTTTTTGTTTGTTATAAAGCCCCTTTTAAAAAAAAATATATATTGTATGAAAAATAAAAAAATATATAAAAAAAAAAAAAAAAAAAAAAAAAAAAAAAAAAAAAAAAAAAAATATATATAGTAATAGGGGTGGAATTCAAATTTCTTAACAACTGGTTCTGTGGGTGTGGCCTAATTTGTGGGTGTGGCTTGGTGGTCATATGACTAGATGGGCATGGCTTGCTGACTGGGCGTGGCTTGGTGGTCATGTGTCTGGCTGGGCGTGGCTTGTATGTAAATATTATAAATATTGATGTAAATATTATTTTTTTAATATAAAAAAGCAACTTTTACCCAAAATCAGGCAAAGCAGGCAGGCAGATTGAGCTGCTCACAGAATCACAGATTCACTCAGAGATCTACAATCTGTTAGCTGAGTCTGCACTGAAAAATAGAGGCTTTAGTCCTAAGGAAGATTCAGCTCTGCTTTTAGATTAGTTAGAAAGCGAGGAATCCAAAGATTTCTGCTTTCTAGCTAATCTAAATCTCCGGGCACAGAAGAACAGCTGATGGTCAGATGAAAAAAAAGAAAAAATGTAGCAACTTACCAAATGTTGGTAAGTTTGAGGGCGCACATGCCAAGTAAGGAGTGGGCGGGGCGGGGCGGAGCAAGCCAGGGGCACGATTTGCTGGTTCTCCGAACTGGGCACAATCATAACAACTGGTTCTATTGAATCGGTCCAACCAGGTAGAACCCCACCCCTGTATAGTAAGTCCAATATAATTTTCTCCTTTTTAATAGGGGAAAGTAATAAGTAAAAAATAGTCTAAAATGGGTGTGTTAAGATAATCCAACCACTAATAGAAATGACCATAAAGGTCTCTCTATAAATGCTAGAGGAAACTCAAGCTGCGAGCAAAACAATAAAACATATATAGTGATTTTATTGAAATATCTTGGCCTGGAACTATTTCATTTCAGCCTAAGATCATATACATATGGTGAAGGAGACAAAATAATAGAAAGTTTATTGATTTATCCAGATTCCTAAACTCAAACAATTCTCATCTGGTCCTTAGCTTTGTTGCTTAAAACAATGATCAAAGTTAGAATATGGGCTGTTACTTTGGGGAGTTGAGTAATTTTTTTCTTAAAGAGCTTCAAACTAGTGATTTATATATCCAATGGCCCAAAGTTCAAGATGGCTTGATGATCTAAATTCCTTCTGAGAAAAACCTCAGTGTCCCAAATAACTCTACATTTGTCATTTAATCACATATTGCTAAAAAAAAAAAAAATCTTCATAGCAGGTTTCAATCACAGAGAACATTTTTTACACAGCAGTTCAACCTAAAACAGCCCAATTTATATATATATATATATAACTTAATTTTTTGTGTATCTTTCTATTTAAGCCTTTCACACCCGCAGGGCCCTACATGACTTTGCCCAATTTAATTGACAGACATTTGGTAAACTATTGTGAGATCTAAGAGAGGTCCCAAGCTATGACCAGGATAACCATTTCCCATATGTGTGTGGCATGAGATGGACATTCACTCTTGGAATTAGCCTCTCTCAACATCTGAAGCAAGTGATTAACATTGCTAAAGCAGACGGCACTGACAGTTTAATCACAGATGCAAATATGTTGCAGAAGCCCAGGTGTTGCATAGAGATAACCTTTTATCCTCCTGTGCATAATTTGTCATGTACGTGAATGACGGGAATGGTAAAAATTCACATTCACTTAAGGGGCTGTTTGGAAAAAATGAGTGTGGCCCCCAATGTGTTACAGCAGATATTAGGAGGTCTGGTATCACAAAAGCAATAGATCTTCAACATAAAATGAAAGAGGGATTTAAACATGGAAGCCCTTTTGGAGTCATAGTAAAATCTTTTAAGAACGCCTTCTTGCAACCTTGAACCTTGTTTTTTTTTTTTCTCCTTGGATGTCCTGTCATTCTCTTGGACCATGTTGTTTTTTCCCTCTGGCATTAAAAATAGCATCCAAATAAAACAAGAATATAGTTACTCGGCAGCTTACATATGAAAGAAAACTAGGTTGCCTTTAGAAGTGGTAAGAGCAGAGCCAAATCGAACAACATTAAAGATACTGTTGATTTTTTAAAAACAACTTATCTGAAAGAAAAATAAAATATTCCGGTTTAAGAAATTTCTATTATTCAAAATGATCTTTTCAGAAATTCCAGTATTTAATTGAAGAATGATTTGTAGATGTTTTCCATCTATTACAAATGAATGAATCTTCCCTCCTGCATAGAGGAGCAGAATGGATTTTTCTTTCTCAGCAAATGTTGAAAGGGGGAAACTTGATTCACTCTGAAATTTATACTTTTGTTATTGTTTATGAAAGTTTTAGCTGTACTCAGAATGTCAAGAAATAACATTATGTATTATAAAATTATGAATATCTTGCATCTTCTGCCAAAACAGTTTGCAAAGCTAAAAGGACCTCCTAGGATTACAAATAGATACACAAGAATAGAATGGCAAATTGGAGAAAAATAAAAAAATATTTTTTACTCCTGAAGTCAAATGTGATTTAACTAGCAAAACATCCAAAAGTGTATTTTATTACTTTTAAATGTCAGACCTGAAAGAATAGAATAGAATAGAATAGAATAGAATAGAATAGAATAGAATAGAATAACAGAGTTGGAAGGGACCTTGGAGGTCTTCTAGTCCAACTCCCTGCTTAGGCAGAAAACACCATACCATTTCAGACAAATGATTATCCAATCTCTTCTTAAAAACTTCCAGTGTTGGAGCATTCACAACTTCTCGAGGCAAGTTGTAATCCACTGATTAATTGTTCTAACTATCAAGAAATTTCTTCTTAGTTCTATTTGCTTCTCACCTTGATTAATGTTCATCCATTGCTTTTTGTCCTGCCATTAGATGCTTTGGAAAAATAGCTTGACTCCCTCTTTTTTGTGACAATTCCTGAGATATTGGAACACTGTTATCATGTCACCCCTAGTCCTTCTTTTCATTAAACTAGACGTTCCCATTTCCAACAACTGTTCTTTATATGTTTTAGCCTCCAGTCTCCTAATCATCTTTCTTAGTCTTCTCTTCACTCTTTCTAGAGTCTCAACATCTTTTTTACATCATGGCAACCAACCTGGATGCAGTGTTCCAAGTGTGGCCTTACCAAGGCATTATAAAGTGGTATTAACACTTCACCTGATCTTGATTCTATCCCTCTGTTTATGCAGCCTAGAAATGTGTTGGCTTTTTTGGTAGCTACAGCACACTGAAAGACCAGGTCCACATGGGAAGGTCCAATTAAAGTGATTTATTGCTACTCATATCGATGCACAGGAATGTTCTCAAGTGACAATAAGTACCTGCTACGAGTAGATAGGGATCAACAGAATTCAAGATGGATTGAACTTAGTCTGCTTGTGGCTATGTGGGATGTTAGGCTGATCCTTCTTTTAATCCATTCCCAAGTTCTGCTACCCTACATTGAGAGAGAAACTGATCGTCTCATAACAAAATAGGAAGAGGGGACAGAAGGGGAACATTTTCCTGGTACTCTGCAATTGTAGATGAGAACAAGTGAAGTGGCCTGACTGGAGTGGGAAAAATTTGCAACTCAATTTGCCTCAATGGTTGTTGGGAGGACAAGGGTGATTATTAAGGAAAACTTATCCTGGATCCTTGAGATGTTGCCTTTAACTAGTACAATTCTGCCATGTTTTGCAAGTGAATGAGCTACTTTTCTTGAGGAATATCTCTTCCATAGACACACATTTATTTATTTATTTATTTATTTATTTATTTATTTATTTATTTATTTATTTATTTATTTATTATTTATTTGGTTTGTCAGTTGCTTACAAGATAATAGGTATAAGTAAAAACATAGTTATGAATACATGGATACATATAAGAAAAATAAAAGAAACAATAGGACAGGGACGGTAGGCATGTTGGTGCACTTATGCACGCCCCCTACAGACGTCTTAGGAAAGGGGTGAGGTCAATAGTAGACAGTCTAAGGTTAAAGTTTTGGGGGTTTGGGGAAGAAACCACAGAGTCAGGTAGAGTATTCCAGACATTGACCACTCTGTTGCTGAAGTCCTATTTCCTGCAATCAAGTTTGGTGCGATTAACCTTGAGTTTGCATCTATTGTTTGCTCTTGTGTTGTTATGGTTAAAGCTGAAGTATTCATTGACAGGTAGGACATTGCAATGTATGATTTTATATACTATACTTAGATCAGACCGAAGGTGGCGTAGTTCTAGGTTTTCTAGGTCTAGAATTTCTGATATGTATTCTGCAATGAGTAGAGGAGTGGAGAAGTCTTCTTGTGAAATATTTCTGGACTTTCTCAACTGTGTTAATATCAGATACGTAATGTGGGTTCCAGACTGATGAGCTGTATTCAACTATTGGTCTAGCAAATGTTTTGTATGCTCTAGTTAGTAGAGTGATATTACCAGAGAAAAGCTATGTAGGATTAGGTTAACAACCCTTAATGCCTTTTTGGCTATGTAGTTACAGTGGGCTCTAGCACTTAGATCATTAGAGATGAGTATTCCAAGATCCTTGACAGAGTTTGGATCATCAACAAGGTCTTGACTATTCAGACTGTATTTTATTTTCTGTTTTTTTTTGCCAATATGTAAGGCAGAGCATTTATTTGTTAAGATTTGAAGTTGCCATTTGTTTGACCATTCTGATATATAGTCAGGTCTTTTTGAAGGGTAGCAGTATTGTCTGTGGTGTTGAATAGCTTTACATCGTCAGCGAAGAGAACACAGTTGCTCTTAATATGATCACAGAGGTCATTTATGTAGAGTATGAAGAGAGTTGGTCCTAGAACACTGCCTTGGGGGACACCACTGTTGACAGGTATAGAATTTGATAGGACGCTCCCAATTTTGACCATTTGTTGTCTGTTTGAAGGAATGCTTCTATCCAGTTATGCAGGTGTCCAGAGATACCATAAGATTTTAGTTTTAGGGGTAGTTTGTCGTGTACCACTGAATCAAAGGCTTTACAGAAGTCTATGTAGATTGCGTCTATTGCTTTGCCCTGATTGAGTTGTGTAGTCCATATGTTTTTGCAGTGTAAGAGTTGCAGATTGCAGGATAGTTTTTTTCTGAAACCAAATTGTTTATTAGAGAGTAGGTTTGTCTTTAAGTGGAGGATAATGGAATGGTTAATAATTGATTCCATGACTTTACAAGTGACGCAGCATAAAGAGATTGTCTGTAATTTTCAACTAGGCATACACAGAAATGTCCTTTGCATGAGAGTCTCCCCAGAGTCTCCCCAAGTATCTTACACCTCTTTTACAGTGATTCCTAGACAGTTTGGAGAAACATGATTCTATTCCTGCTAGACAAAAATAATTTTATCACACTTAATGTGCAGAAATTCCAATATGAAACTGTATCTAAGCTAGCTTTTTATATAGGCTGGTGACAGACAGCAGAACCGAATTAATTTGTACCTGGTTTCCATCATGTGTCTTATAAAGAGGGATTCAATATTATTATTATTATTATTATTATTATTATTATTATTATTATTATTGAAATTCATTTAGTTGGCTCTGGACTGTACTTCCAAAGTATGTTACATAGCCTGGCAGCTTGTCAAATATGATGCTGAACACAACCTGTAGAATAACCATTTTTCAAAAACTGATTTTTTACTGATTTTATAAAATCCTAGCACCTTGCCATAAAATCCATTAAGAGATTACTTGTTTATAGTATGGTATTTTATTAATCTAATATTTGAATAAATTATTAAGTCAGTGTTGTGTATTATGTATATTAAGTACAATATATCATTACCAGGGGTAGGATTCTACCAGTTCACACCTATTCGCTAGAACTGGTTATTAACATTCTAAGCAGTTCAGAGAACCGGTTGTTAGAAGAAATTACTGGCCTAATCCTGTAAGGAAGGCAGGAAGGAAACATTCTGGTGTTGCTTACAGAAACTGCCTCTCCATTAACCCTTATTACATTCTTGGCAGGACTAGACTTCCTGTCTCAGGAACTTCTCTGGAGTTATTTTCCCCTCCTTTGTTGGTACTTTGCTTGTGTGGAGTGACCATTCAAAGTTACAATGGCACTGGAAAAAGTGACTTATGACCATTTTTCACACTTATGACTGTTGCAGCATCCCCACAGTCATGAGAGGCCAGGTGAGGAGATGCGTGTCTCCATGTGAGTGATATTGAGTTGGCCACACCTAGCCAATAACATGACCACCAAGCCACATCCACCCAGTCACATGACCACGAAGCCACACCCACCACCTAAGCCACGCCCACAGAACCGATTGTTATAAATTTTGAATCCCACCCCTGATCATTACCGCTACTAAATATTTGTATTATATTATTTAAATTTTCACTTTTAATGAATCCTAAAATGTATATATTTTATTTTTAGACCTTTTTATTTGTCCTGTTTAGGAACCCATTTAGTAATTTCTCCTTCCCCTCTTTTTAATCACCTTTTATATTTTATAATATTTTATATGAAGATGACCAAAACTTTGATCGACGTGGATTTGTATTGAGAAAAGCAGGGTATGAGTGATCCTATTGAAAGCCAATTTGGAAAGTATGAGGTAGAAATCTGAACCTGTTCTAACCTATTTTTCTAAAAAAATCACTAAATCAGTATTTGTGGGTGGAAAATTGCTGCAACTATACCTCATCCTTATTAACATCCTCCATGTCTAATGAAGCTACAGTGTTGAGTCTGTCAGAATTGCCATGGGTATTTTCTCAAACAATAAAACAAGCGCAGCAAAGTAGGAGTCAGTAGAAGCTGGACTCCTCCTTTTTTTTTTTCCATTTTGCAACTTGAAGAACGTATTGCTTGTTTATCTAAAAAGAACAATTCCCAATGTTGTCTCCATTGTGAACTTAGTTTACAAATTATAGAATTCATATCCAGCAGGTTGGGAGAGGCTAGTGTAATGTGCAGGAATTCAGAATAGCCCCACGACTCTGTTTCTCTTTGTATAGAAAACAATTTAATTTTTTAAAACAATAAGAAACTTTTGACTCCAGCTAAGCCTCTGCTCCAAGCATTATTTATTTCAGAAATCTTCACTGTATTCTGGAACGTAAGTTCTCTGATGACTCACTAAGCAGTGCTCCAAATGTGAGTTTTTAGTCAATCCCACGACTTCCTGTGGTACTTAATTTTGGTTAAGAGACCTTTCATCCAAATTCTGTCTTGTGCAATCAGACAGTGGCCGAGAGCCATGGTGCAATCAGAGGGAAATTTACCATGTGGCTACTATTAAACTTAATGGGAGTAACTCACACAATCACCCATATTTATTATAAAGTAGGAATGTGTCATTCTTGACTCTCCCAGAACTTATTGTTCAGAATCCTTGGTTCATGAAAATGGAAATGAGAGCAAACCTCATGGGATCGCATGCTCCACTTCTGAATATTGTCAGTATATGTCTTGAAGTGAAACATGTTGATATGGGTTTGCAGTTTTTAACTCCATGATAGCCAAACTGTTGAGGGAGAATGCAAAGGAGGAAATAATATTCCTCAAAAGTACGCTATAATTTATATTTTTCTCCTGTTGTGCTCTGGAAAAAAAAGTTGCTTTAGAAATTTTAACCAAGGCGAGCTTGCATGGATTGCAAAACAGCAAAAAATAGAGAGATTACTGAATGCTGTAGTTAAGCCAATGCTTCTATTAAAAATAGTCATAAACTCCAGTTGATTATACCTGTTGGGTTATACAGTTTTAATAAAAATGCTATATATAGATAGATATCAATGTTTGTTTTTGTAGATTTTCATGGGTACAGGTATGCAGGTCTTGGCATGTTCAGGTCTTTTCCAGTGTAAGATTGAGACTATCTTGGTGATGTTTCGACGAGGTCCCACTTGCCATGTTCAGGCTGGTGCTTTCAGCTTCGTGCTTGTGCGACCAAAGTGTGATCAAAGCTGCTGTCTCTCTATAAATACTGGTGGGGAGGTGTGGTGTGCTGGCTCTGTTGTAAATGGGCTGGTTGGCTGTGTTGTTATTTCTTGATTGGTTGATGGAGTTGATGGTTGCACATTGGTTGGCTTTTTCATAAGAACATGTGTGGCTGAGGTATTGGCTGTGTGTCTATCAGCCTCCTGTGTTGTAACGACCTGGGTAATGGGCTGTGTGATGACCTTCTGAGTTCTATTGTTGTGACATCCTGGGTCTTGTGCTGTAATCTCCTGGGTCGTCAGCTGTGTTGTAACATCCTGAGGTTTTGTGGTATAACCTCCTGAGTTCCGTGATGTGATATCCTGAGCGGGTGGCTGTGATGCAACATTCTGGGCTTCAGTTTGGCTCCAAGTTTGAGGTCTGGCTATGTGTTCATGGCATGTGTCAGTTTGCTTGGTTAACAATACATTTTTATGTAAATGGAACTACGATGATCTCCACCTTTTGAGCAATGACATCATTCATATTCTGAGCTATTTCCTTTAGGAGGTGCTGAGTTTAGAAAGCTTCATATGTACAGTTTGCTCCAGCAGATTCACATCTCCCTCCCTCCCCACCCCCGTACTGTCCAGCCAGTGTATGGGAATTGGATAGTTAGTTAGCAATTGTGAGCTGTCCCCTTAAGGGAATGCATCATGGTAAATGTAGTTAAGGTATCCTGGGAAATGTAGTCCATGTCATGTGATGTCATCTGTAATCCTGATTGGTCACTAAATTGACCCTCGATGGGTTGGAGAGGTTTCTTCACTCTTGCCTGAACTCACGGACTCATGGTAACTGCTCTACCTCTACTGCTATGAGATGGGAGGAAAGGGATAAAGAGATAACCATCTTTTTACCTACAAGACAGATATGCAAAGGATTGGACATTAAAAAGAACTTTGTCACAAATGTGAGTTATGAGGATACCTGATGAGCCAAAAATAAATAAAGACTTTGTATGAATGTTTTGTTGAGTTTATCTATTTGCATCTGTACAGAAGACAAAACGAACACCCCCTCAAATTCACGTCAACATTTTTGCACCACCAACTACTCAGTAGTTCCCAGTTCTAATGGTTAGCAAGTTAAAAAAATGGAAGCAAGCTCAAAAAGGGGAACATTGTCCCTATCCTCAGATTGCACCTCCTAGTTTGCTGTCCATAAGGAAGAACAATTACAAAGCAAATATACATGAGCAGAACACAGAGATGACAAACCCAGAGATCTGAGAAGAGGAGCACCAAGATATTATGATACCTGGGCTGCTGGAAAGAGGGAGGTAATGGCAGAATTTGGAAGGCTATGGAAACAGAATTTCTCTCCAGTGTGAAAGTCTTCCTATTCCCCAACTTGAAATTCAGAGGAAGTACTGTGTAATTGTCTTCACATTGTCTCCTTTGGATGATGAGCCAGGCCAATTAACTTAAGAAGTTAATGGGGTTGCTTTTCCAAGACAGCCAACAAGCCATGGCATTGTAGGGACATGCAAAAACATCACAGATTTCAAACTACCTGTCCTTGACTTGTGGAAAGAATCCTATGTACTCACTCTTGTAAACCACTATTAATCATAGCAACCTCCTAAGAAAAATTGCATGAAAAATTGGGGGAAAAAGAAGAAGAAAAGACCAACAAAGAATAGTGCAGCCTTCCCTACTAGGTATTTCCAGGTGTGGACAAACTGCAGCTCCTAGAATTCCACAATGTTGTAATTCTAGTTTATAGAAGGATAGTAGGTTGGAGAAGGCAAAGGTAATGTTTATAGATTTGGAGTAAGATTATATGTCTTCAACTCTTTATCCACCATGTCTCTGGATGATTCTGGACAACTTATCTACTTTAATTCAGTTTTATCTTCTTATTGAGTTTATTACAAGGAGAAAATATTCAGGACAGACCATCTGTATTAACCTGAGTGCTTTCCACTTGAGCTGAAATTTTAATCATTCATGGAAATCACTGAAAATAATCACTTCATTTTGAAAGATGGCATCTAAGTTGGATTTTGTTTCCTGTAACAGTTACGAAATATGTAAAACGAAGTCATTGTGTGGATGGAGTAGAATAACTGGAAGGTATAACTGAAATTACATTTCTAACGTTTTCTAGCAAACAAAATCCTGAATGATCAAAACTATGGAATATGCCTCCAAGTAATGAATACCTTAGAGTTACTATAAATGCTAAGTCTGTTATAATTGTTTTAAAAAACCGAGTGGGGCAAAATGAAAACTCAAAATGATTGTGAAAGAGTGATTAGGTAATTGATTCTCGTTGAATGTTCCAAAGGTCCCAAGAACAAAGCAATTGCTCAATTATTATAAATTTATAAAATGGAGACAGAGTAAAACAACATTTATTTATTTATTATTTGCATTTTTTGCCACTCATCCTGCCACAAGGCAGCTCTGAGCAGTCTATAAGGTTAAAAGCAATAAAAATATACAAATAAATGTATTTCTTGGCCAACCTTATTCCACCATTGGCAATATTTCCTAGAAATTCTGAGAACTGGAACCCCAAATTAGGGAAGCTTGCTCTAAAAGAGAGCTTATGAAGATGTTGATGGTCACTAAGCAGGATTTTCAGTCTCTATTTCATGTCATATTTTCTTTCCTATTTCTTTATATTGTAAACAATTACAATATATTATACTGTTTTGAAAGGACATTGCAGTGCTTACAGGTCCATCAGTATCTTTTTGGTTATAGATTTCTTTCATCTGGCCTTAACAACTCGCCTTGTTTGTATACCAGCTATCTTGATACTAATATAACTTTTAAGAAAGGAAGATTTACATGCCTCATGTGCTTCAGAACTGTAGAATTACCAGTTTTATTTGTGGGAAACTGCTAGACAAATCACAAAACGGTGTCTTACTTATTTTGGCCATGTTGTATGGAGGAACTCATTGGAGAAAGCAATTATGTTTGGAAGACTTAGTGGTAGGAAAGAAACCAGCTGCCAAAGAACATGGTGGCTGGACACCATCAAAGTTGACACCAGCCAGAGCACAGAAAAGTAGTCAAAAGTACTCAAAAAAGTCGTGAATGATCAGAAGATATGGAGAGACCTGGCCAATAGAACCACCAAGAGTTGGACACGACTAAATGGATAACATTGTCATCAAACTGCTAGAGGAAACTGTACACTATTTACATGAGCAGGCCAAAGAATTTGGGGGTGTTATATATACTATATACGATTTTTGAAGGTGTGGAATGTTGAGATCTTGGGGGAAGGAGAACAGCATGGGTTGCGGACCACATGTGGCCTATAGTGTGACCTGATGAATCCAAGTTTATCATGCTGTTAACACAATTCCAAATCAAATTGCAATGGATTTGGCACATGCTAATATTGTATAGGCAGAGTTTATATTTATTTCCATAAGAAGAAGCCATCAAATCTGTTCCAACACTTCTCTGCCTAAAGTAGTTTGGTCCAACAGCAGATTCTTCATAGAGGCTTACTAATCATGGAACTTGGCTTTGCAACAGGTATTTACCATTAGAAAGGTTTGGTGAAGTATGTGGCCCTGTTATATATGTGGCCATCAACCACATAATTATTTCTGGATACAGCCATCTGAAAATATTGCAATTTAGGCAAGAAAAATAAAATACACAGATACAGTATATGTGGTACCTTGCTCAATAGTTGTAACCGTGAGAGGGATCTTGGAGTCCTAGTGGACAATCATTTAAATATGAGCCAGCAGTGTGCTGTAGCTGCCAAAAAACCCAACACAGTTATAGGCTGCATAAACAGAGGGATAGAATCAAGATCATATGAAATGTTAATACCACTTTATAATGTCTTGGTAAGGCCACACTTGGAACACTGCATCAAGTTTTGGTTGCCATGATGTAAAAAAGTTGTTGAGACTCTAGAAAGAGTGAAGAGAAGACTAAGAAAGATGATTAAGTTACCTATAGAGACTAGTGTTATCAACATATTTGAACTGTCAGTAAAAGAGAATATTTTAAAATCAAAAAAAGAAAAAAAGAAAGATGATTAGGAGACTGGAGGCTAAAACATATAAAGAACAGTTGTTGGAATTGGGAACGTCTAGTTTAATGAAAAGAAGGACTAAGGGTGACATGATAGCAGTGTTCCAATATCTCAGGGTTGTCACAAAGAAGAGGGAGTCAAGCTATTTTCCAAAGCACCTAATGGCAGGACAAGAAGCAATGGATCGAAACTAATCAAGGTGAGAAGCAAGTAGAACTAAGAAGAAATTTCCTGATAGAACAGTTAATCAGTGGATTACAACTTGCCTCCAGAAGTTGTGAATGCTCCAACACTGGAAGTTTTTAAGAAGAGATTGGATAATCATTTGTCTGAAATGGTATGGTGTTTTCTGCCTAAGCAGGGAGTTGGACTAGAAGACCTCCAAGGTCCCTTCCAACTCTGTTATTCTATTCTATTCTATTCTATTCTATTCTATTCTATTCTATTCTATTCTATTCTATTCTATTCTATTCTATTCTATTCTATTCTATTCTATTCTATTCAGTAATGCAACATCTTTGACTCCTGCTGGATATAAATGGCCTTATTCAGATAATGAAATAGCTATTCCTCCCCCCCCTCTTTCTTTCACCCCCTCTTCCAAAGTGTCTGTCCATGTTTGGTATTAAATGGATTTCAGTTCAATCCCGGATAGTCAAAAGAGTTAAGCTCAGTATCAAGAGAAACAATCTCCTGGAGAAATACGTATCACCCATTGAATAGCGAAATTCCTCTTGAGAAATACTCAGTCAAAACACTTGAGGAAATACAGCAGTCCAAAGAGATACATACTTCAACTCAGAGCTGATTAATCTCTGCCCCTGGAGAATGAGTTTCTCAGAGTGGTAATACATCAATCTTCCCCTTCCCCACCCGCCCCACTCAGCGGTAAGCCCTTAAAGCCTTCTGTTTCTTAACTCTTCCATGGCAGGGAGAACAACAAATAAAGGCGACATCCAGGAGAACTTGAAAATTGAAGGGAAGCCAATGATTTTAAGACATTATTTTATGGGACTTTGCAGCTCACACTTTGTAACTCAAGAGTTATAATGATTTACATACACCTTATCGGTTCGGTTAATGTATTTAATTTAACTGAATATGATTCTATATTGTTTTGTTCATGCAGGTCCTTCCTTCTTTTCCAACAAGATGACAGTTTGATTACAGATTGCCCATAGGGGAGCTGCTGGATAACTGAGGAGGAGAAAGGAATGTTTCTGAGCAACCTGAAAGAAAAATGTAACTACGAACAAGAAAAAATGCAGAAACCTATATTTATGGCAGATGCCTCTTGCAAGCCATTTTAATCTTCATTTCTACCCTTGATTTTTGTGTGAAGAACCTGCAAATCTATTTATCCAAATGAATGAAATCAAGAATCTGGAACCTCTCAAGAACAACAATCTCACTAAAGGTCAAAATCATATTGGTTGTTGGATATCAATCAGAAAGTGAAAACAAGACCCCAAGAATCCCAAGCACACCAAAATTTCTTTACTGCTGAGATATCCATAATGAATCCTGGTTTGGAGATGCATGTCAAAGCCAACGCTTCTCTGACTAAACTTGAATTGCAGGTAGCATATTTGGGTATCCCTTCCATAAACAGCTTTTGGCTAAGCATCTCTCTGTGTTCCGTAAACGCAAGACTATTGAGTGGATTTCCAGTTAAATCTCCCACCGTTTCTCTTTTAGATCTAGGGGCTTTGTGAACAAAAGCAACAGGCACCCAGGTTTGGGAACCTGAAAAGTGGAAGAAAGGTAATAATTGCATTTAAGCAGTCAACAAAAGCAAAGCTCACCTCTGAGCTTGTCAATTTGTAGTGAAGCAATAATTACAGGGGACTTACGGGGGAGGGGGGGGGCATTGTGTTTTCTTTGAGAAAGGGAATGTCTGCCCATTTCTTTCCAAGCAGCCTCCAACGCCTCCCTCCCTGCTGAAAATATAATTGGATCCTCCCAGTTCCCTTTAAATCAAAGCAGGGATGTAGTCAACGTTTATTTATCCACTGCTCGTTAAATAAAAAAAAAAATCCTGAATAGGCTGAGAAAACTCCCACTTTAGAGATGGGATTAGATGCATGTAGACCAGCAGTATTTACTCCATGGCCAGCCACTGCCATACCCTCAGCTTCCCTGCCCCTCCCCTTCCATGCTTATTCAGGGTTTTTTGTTTCTAAATCTGCTCAGAAAGAAAAAAAAGCAAATTGCTAGAAGTGAGATTAGAGGGGAATATTGTTCTAAGGACAATGGGACACTATGGCTTGACTGGCATGAGATTCAGACTTTCCAAATGAGGAAAAGCTGGAGGTGTGTGAGCTCTTAATTGCCTACCTCTGATAAACTGGCAGCCAAAGGAAAAGAAAATGCCGATGCTTTCACCACTGAAATGGTCTGGATCAAGTCCATTGGCTAATCAGAGTTTAATTAGAGCACTGCTAACCTTCCCATATTCAAAATGTGCAAAATTGCCATGGCCTCTGTGCACTTAGCATTCTCTTTTGCCCTCCAGGTTCTATGCAAATATACATCTACAGAGTGAAGCGGTTAAGCTTGGAAAAATTCATTATTCTTGACGGATGAATTTTTATAATTCAGAAACCTTTTCATGACACCTAGACTGTGCATATTCAGCCGTTCCTAAAAGAACATCAGGGGCCTACAGCATCCATGACATAGCCCTACTATCCAAATACCTTTGAGGGATTTTCAAATTATTGCTTGTTACGGGTGCCTAAAATTTTGAAAGGTTACCTCATATCTTGATGAAAAACAGTGGTTTAACTGAAATGCTGCCAATCTGCACACTATGACAAATGATACTTAAGCTGTAACTCCTCAAACAATAGCACTTATTCATATTATCTGAGGTAAAATACATCATCCACATTCTACATGGATTCTACATGGATAATGTGTGTCTCCACTGTTTTTAGGTTGGATTCCCACATAAGGACAAAACTTTCCTTTAATTCACTATTAATATATGCTTAAAATTTTTCAGACTTAAATATGGTAAATTAAACACTCTTTCTCTGACAAAGCTTTCTGGGTGAGAATTGAGATAGAGAGTGTCACCAGACAAACCTCCAAAACAATACAGTACACTTTTGAAAATACATTTTAGGTATGTATATACAGTATAAAGTAATGCCACATATGGTATTGATTTCCTGTGACAAAATATACATTTTTAAATTTTCTGCAAATGCTCAGTTTAAGTGAGCCTATCTATCCAAATATATCGCTATCCCTAATAACAATATTTTTACATTCCATTTCATCATCTGAGATGTAGGAACTCTTGACTCAAAATAATGTTTTTTTGTGTCCAGACAACATTGAAACTATCCAGAAAAAGTTAACACTGATGATATCTAGCCATCAAAGACATAATTTATATCAACTACTCACAGAATGCTGCCTTCATCTCTTCTTCCACCTATGACCTTCACAGATTGGAAAAGAGGCCAGTTTTTTCCCTTTATCTAGCACACTCGGAAGTATGTACCATCTATAGTCCTTAACCTTTAACATCATGGTCTGGTGATCTGTTTCAGTCCAAAAGAGCATCAGGATGGATGCTATAGTCCAGGGGTGTCAAACTCACTACGACAAGTTGTTGTCACGTGACATATCACAAAAAAATCCCCCGCTTTGCTAAACCAGGGGTGGGTGTGGCCAGTGTGTGATGCATCTGGCCTGTGGATCGTGAGTTTGACACCTCTGCTATAGTCTCTTATGTCTTTATTGAAACACTCTGAAAACAGTGAGACAAGTTGAACTGAGTTTTGGGGGATTATCTGCCATTTTCTTTCAAAGAACTAAGCAATGAGGTTGCCCAGTGGCTGATTGGATTCAGTTAGCTCTGGAAGGGCTAGCTAGCTGTCCAATTATGGAAAGATCTATGCCTTATTATGTGTAGAGACATGTTTGGGAGTCGTCTTCTCAGAGGTTTCTAAATTCATTTGTTATGATCCACGTAAAAAAGGGATCAGGCTTTGATGTCATGATTGGGGGGGGGGGGGCATCTTGTCTTTTTTGATCCCTCTTTGAATACCTCTGGTTTTGCAGATCTCCAAAACTTGTGCAATTAACATTATAATGCAGAATCTTGCAAAACCATTTATTCAATTAATACTTACAACACTGTAGTTCTTTACAAAGGTTAAGGCAAGAATGAGGAGCATTGAGACCTCTTGTTTCATTTTTCTTATTAAATTACAGCTAACTGTCCTTTACAAAGAAGTACCAAATGCTAAGAATTCTTCGCCTTGGAGGAGATCCCTACTGATAAGAATATGGCAGCTGGGCACCATCAGATGTAGCATCTCCCTGCATGAAACAATTGTTTAACTTTAGATATCACATGATGACACCAGGATTATACATAAATATTCCAGTTTGTGTATAGAAAACAGAATGAAACTTTTAATGACCTATTCAGGATTTCCCCCCCTCTTATAAACAACAGTATGTCTCTTTTATCTTATTCATTATACAAATACGCTTACTGGTATTAGCACATTAAAAATATTTTTGAAAGTGTGCTGTGTATTTAACTGTTCACACTGAGAAATGATAAAAATAAGAAGCTTTGGCTTTTTACATTTTTTTAAAAAAAATTGCAGTTAAATGGAGTTGACGTTTTTGCCCAAAGAAAATAGTTAATGCTGACTTTACAAGCCCTTTACTGGATCAGACTTTTCACCATAAGTGATTTTCCAGAACTAAGAATCCCAGAAGTTTAAATCTAAAGCAATAAAATCAGATTAGAATGTAGAATAAATGGGAGAGAACCAAAGTCGGGAGGACATCCAGAAACAGTGGAAGCTGATCCTGCATATTTATATTTTATAATATAGTCATAGAAATAATTGCTTCATTTCCACTAATATAATGGTTTTTAAATACTATTTTCATTTAAATTAGCACGATTTTCCTTCTGGAACAAAGTCGCATGCATTGATAGAATTTTCTTTTAATGTGCAAAAGAAGCAACACTAAAGTATTGGCACCCGAATAACCTTTGTTGAAATTGGCCATCCCTTTGATAAGACTCCATTGTTTTTCCCCAAAGCTGAAAATTATTTTTCAGAAATGCTAGACTCAAAGGTATGTAATACATTCCTCTCTCACCCTGATCAATTTGTTTATCTGACATTGTGGTGAGTGTATATATCATGAGCAGTTATCATTTGTCTATTTCATCTGAAATTGTGGGTAATGTGTACAAACAACTGTACAGGTGAAAGTTTCCGCTGTCCAGGCATGTCTGACTCTAGAGGGTGGTGCTCATCTCTGTTTCCTAGCCAAGGGAGCCAGGGTTGTCTGAAGGATGCTTCCATGGTTGTGTGGGCCAGAATGACTCTATACTGAGGCACGCTGTTACCTTCCCACTGGGCAAGGAACTGAAGCAGGATGGGAACTCACCCCATCATATGGTGCTTAAGCTTAGCATTAATATGGTGGTGAGACCTCAACTCAAACTATACATCAATAATTGAAGATTTGGGGCAATTGCAAACGGAAGTGGGTGTCTATGAGCTGCCAAATGATATTAGTTGACCTGCTTTAAGCATTAGTATCTTGTTCCAATTTGGGGGGAAATGTTGGATTGCATTGGATTACACTGAACTAAAATAAGCTAGGTTAATTTCAGCTAAGTATTATTCCCCTCATGAAGAATATTTGCAATTCAGCCTCCTGAGCAGCAGGATATACTTTAATGACTCAGAAGAAGATGGGAGAGAATTTCCTCTCATTTTTTTTTTCATCATGCAGGTGGTTTCAAGAGTGGGAATGTAAAAGTTTGAACACTCAGAATCCTTGACTCTCATTTCAACCCTTATCTTCATGTTCAAACCTTAATTTCTATGGCAAAATATCAGGTTCTTCACGGATGGAGATGAGGACCACAGAAATCCCATTGAGCTTAGGCTGTTTGCACTATCAGCCATTGCATAAACTACTGGCTTTAGATTCAGAAAGTTGTAATTGAATTGCAAAAAGTTGGCAACATGAATGCTTTGCTTGTTTATTCGATGTACAATGATTTGAGCATCTCAGACTTAACTTTACTGTGCGACTGGGTTAAATCTGAAAGAGATCTGGCCACAATGTCAAGTTCCCTGTACTTGTGGGGGCTTGAAATGGTAGGCAAAAGAAACCATACACAACAACCCTCTGCTTCTATGACTCCCATCTGTTTTTTCTCGACAACCTCTTTGTGAATCCAGAAAGAAAGCTGCACTCATTTTCCCTTGAATGCAAGAGCAGCTCTCTGTGTAAGCCATGATCTTACTAAAGCATTGATTCAGATTCAAGTGAACACGAATAGCTTTATGGCTGGGGAGAGCCAGATGCAAAGCAAGCAGAGCAGAGCCAGGGCCAGTGTGCCAGGCAGTATTTCTTTGGTGCATTCAAGTGAGAGATGAACTGGTACCTTGGCACAAAAAAGCAGCAATGTAGCACAAATAAGGGAAGAATTCAGCTCCTTAAGAAAACCACAGATGGCACAGAGAAGTAGGTTGAATGTGCGAGGGAATAAATGTCCTAAATCTGGCAACATAAAACACTTTCAAGCAGCTGTGAACTTAAAACATAATAACATGTGCTTGTGTGCCCAGGAAAAGAATTTTTTTAAAAAATCAGGACTTGAGAGGCTGAGTTATACAGAAAATACTTGATTTATCAAGCCAAGTTACATAAATAAATATTCAGAAAAGGTCAAGGTAGAGGCAGACTAGTGGTGAGATTCAATTTTTTTTTACTACCGGTTCTGTGGGCGTGGCTTGGTGGGCATGGCAGGGGAAGGATACTGTAAAATCTCCAGTCAGAGGTGGGATTTTCCAGTTTTCTGAACTATTCAAAATTTCTACTACCAGTTTTCCAGAACTGGTCATAACCTCCTGAATACCATCTCTGAGGCAGACTTAGTTCAGAAAGTCCATTAGGCTCAGTTTGTGATCAAACAGGGCAGTTGAACAACAGGAACAACATACAGGTTTATCTGTAAAATTACACAAATGCTCGTTTTGGTGACAAGAGGCATCTTCCTACTAATACAACTTTCAACAAGAAGCATCCTCGGGGTTCGTCAATTTATGGCCACAATTGATACCAGAATTTCTAAACAACTTAAATGAGTCGTGCACCTAATTTCAACCCTATTTGCCATGGTTGTTAAGCAAAATCTGGCTTCCCCCACTGAATTTGCTTTTTGGAAGCTGGATGGAAAGGTTGTAATTGGTGGTTGCGTGACTCCAAGATACTGCAATGGTCCTAAATACATTCCAAACTTTGATCATGTGATCATGGGGATGCTGCAATGGTCATAAGTACAAAGAGTGGTCGTAAGTCCCTTTTTTCAGTGCTGTTAAGATACTTAGATTTAGGAGCTGGAATAGTGGAGTTGTACAATGAGACAGAACCCACAATTATAGCTGATTGGTTGGAGCGAGCTGGCTCCTGCATGAGGCAATCTATGCTGTGATTGGTTGCTGTGGGTAAAAGGGGGAACTTCCTTGTTTTCCTACCTTTTTTCTCCCGTGTGCTCTGTGACTTACCTCATGATGCTCCCATTTGCCTTGTTAGCTATAAATATATTGATTTATATCAAACTACAAGGTTGTGCCAGCATCTCTGACTACATTTGGGCACCTGATGGGCAATTCTCTGACAGAACATTTTCAAGTAGACAAGCCAAGGAGTGATGAAATTCAGAAAGGGATGGAACAAAGTTTTTTTTAGTTTTTTTTTTTTTTTTTTTATAAAAAAAAAAAAAAAAAAAAAAAAAAATAAAAAAAAAAAAAAAAAAAAAAAAAAAAAAAAAAAAAAAACAACCCCCCCCCCCCCCCCCCACAAAACCAAAAAAAAAAAAAAAAAACCCCCCCCACCCAAAGTTTGAATGAGAAGAGAGAAAGAGGAATCCCAAAGATAGTCTGAGCTGCTTGAAGGAATTAACCCAAGTTGGTTAAGCTTGGAGCTCTGCTTCGTGAGGGAAAAATCAGAGATAAACAAAACAGAGGGTATGATGAGTCATGCCTTGGTGCTCCAACTTGCTGATTTGTTTTGTGATGCAGATGTTTCAGGCCCAGGCTGAGTCTCCTGCCAAAGTGCCAGATTTGCTAATTTAACAGTGTTCCCGGCAGGTTGCCTGATTGTGTGGTGATCACTTTGTGAGAAAGATCTGCTTTTTAAAGGCATCCTTCAAAAACAATGCTGAAAGGCTTTGGTATACAAGGATGGGACAAGTCTGCTGTTGTTTAAAAGAAACAGACACTCACTTCCAGTGGCCAAAGAAAACAGGAGACGGAGAAATCACCAGACATTCAAAAATCACTTTCAGGCTTTTAGGCACTGGGTGAAGATTTTGGGTCAGGTTTCAGGATGGTTTCTTGACCCTCTAATTACTATTATTAATGTTCTTAACAAGACTCTTTAGAAAATCCTCCTGGTAGAAAGAGCCAGAGTGAGCTAATGAGTAGGAGAGGGAGGAGAAGGTCCTTGCTGGCATTATAAATACTCCAGCTTGCTAATTGGGGGGCTAAGAGGAAATTCTTCTCTTTGGAAGTGAGAAGTGGGGGTGGGGGTAGAAAAATGAATAAGAACAATGTTGGTTTTTAGGGCTGACTTGTCACTTTTAAATATTCCCACTGCTGCTTTGACATAGCACTGGACATATTTTAAAGTAACCGTAAGTAACTCGATCCTCCCTCTGGGCGCCTGCAGAATTTATTTGTTTTTGTTTTTTAAAACAAGCCGGTTAGGTTTTTCCAAGGGCTTTTTCCAAGGTTCTCAACTTTAATGAAGAATAATAATCTTTGATTGAACTGGGCAACAGGCACCTCTCATTTTCCAGCTCAAAGAAAAACCTGAGAGACAGGAGATCTTGCATTGTTGCGTCACTGTCCCATAATCTGAGCTGATTTCCACGCTGATTTCCCTCTGAAGGTGAGCAGCCTTTGAGGAGACCTTTGAGAGGCAAAGGAGACGGTGAAAAACAAACGTTGACATTCAGGATGGAACTACACATTGTCTATCTGTGTAATAAACTCAGCCAGGTTTTGTAGGAAAAAAAGATTAGGGGAGAGGCTTTACTTGGTATAGTTTGCTGTAGAAGTTAGCCAGTTTGGTTACACCAGGCTGGAAACCAAGAGATTATACATTCTAGCCCATCTTAGGCACTAAGTCAACTATGTGATTTTGGGCCAGTCACTTTCTCTCAACCCTAGAAATGAGGCAATAGCAAACCACTTCTGAAAAACCTTGTCAAAACAACCACAGGGCCTTGTCCAGACAGTCTCCAAGAATCAGGGATGAGCAACAGAAGGAAAAAATATTGAGCATTAATGAAATTCTTCCCTTCATCCCCCCCCCAATAAATCATATTCAAATGTCAATATGAATTTGAGATGGATGTTTATCTCTGCAACATGGAATCCTAGAGTCTTAGAAGGGATCTTGGAAATTATCTTCTCTAACTTTAATGCAAGAATCCACTATCTCCAAAAGTTGACCATTAATCTCCATTTGTACCCATCCTAGAAAGAAAAAACTGTCATCTCTTGACCAACCTGCTCCATTCTTGAACAGATCTGAGCATTTATTCTCCAACTGAAGTCTAATTCCTTATTTGGGACCATGTATGGGAAAAAATCTACTAGATGGAGAGAAACCACTCTTTCCCACATATATTATTAATCTGATTCCAGCTTTCTTCCTGAAAGGTAATTTTCTACATGAAACAGCCTTTGGAATATTTTCCTATACTTTAATTGTGATTGGAGTAAAGTTCCACTCTTAGATTTAGACTCATGTTTCCATGGGTTTTTTTTTCAGAACAACTTGGATGCAATATTACTGTAATTCATATAATATATCTATAACTCTGGCTTTATTTTATCCAATTGAGGGATATCTTTTTATCTGTACTCACTGGGATTTCAACAGGACTTTTGGCAAGGTGAAAGCTGCCATGGATATGTTGATCTTTGTTTTTCTGATTTATATAAACCAGTTGGGATAAAGAAGTTCCAATGGGGATGTGTAACTGATGAATGCCTTCTTTGTAAATCTACATTGCTTAAACAAATAGCAAAAGCTACTTTAAAATAATACATCCTGGACATCACTATATTAGTTAATTCCAACAAGTTTCAACATATTTTTCTTAGACTGGATTATGTTGTAGAATTTCAGCTCTAAGGCATTCAGCATGAGACAAATTGTAAGTTATGACATGAATAAACCAATCTTCTTCAATTTTGTGTTCCCCAGATGTTATGAGGCTATGACTTCTTGAATTTCCATGTTCTACCACCATCTTATCCAGAAAGAGGATGTGATGGGCTGCTAGAATAAATCATGCTTACATTGAAAATAGGTGAGCATATTTATATCTGGGCCAATTGCCATTAACATAGGACTTCTGAGTCTGGATTGCAAAAAATATGGATGATCATTAGGTGGCAGGAAAGGCCCATCCACCAACACAAACCAACACTTCATTGACATCTAGTGGTCATCTGGAATTTTTGCTTCTGAAGGGAGTAGCTTTATGTGACATAGATCCTTGGTTTTTATCAGATGTGTTAACTAGACATATTAGCTGAGATTCATAGGAGTTGCCAATTAACAAATTTGGTGTACACCAAGTTGAGTATTGCTGCCCATTAGTCTGATTATAAGTAGGTCTATTGGAAGTGGTGTAATAATCCTACATCTCTTAGTTTGTTTTATTCAGCCAGGATATAAACTGGCTTAATTCTTACACATGTAATTCCTTTAAAGGACAGTTATTATATAAAAATAATAATCTGTAACAATGTCTTTAACACCATCAAACAATGAAATCTGCCTATCCCAGGTCCTCAGGAAGGACTCAATAAGCAGATTAAATTCTGGCTGAATATGTGATCAACAATAATAGCATAGGTGAACAAAAAAAAACTGCAAATCACATATAATCCTTGGAAGCCTTGAATGTAACTCCAAAGTCTCTCTTAAAAGGAGAAACATTATTTACTACATTAAGCCGGCATACACTACTTCATTAATTTAATGTAATTCTATTCACTTTTATATTTACTACAATGTAGTTCGCTCTTTTCATGACTACTTCCGGACTATAGAACTGCAGCACACCAAGAAAAACTGTGCACCCTTACTTTGAAGAATGAACCTTTCACATACTGTCTGTTTAAAATATAGCTTCATTTTCAGAAAATTGGGATAATGCCAAAATAACAACTCATAAGATTGCCACCACTGGGTATTTGCATCTCAACATCTGATACAAGTCATTCCCCTTCCTTGCTCCCTCCCTGCAGAGTCTCATCATCTGTGCTTAGAATATACTGTAGAACATAAAAGAATAGAGCTGGAAGGGATCTTGTAGGTGTTCTAGTCCAACGCCCTGCTTGAGCAGGACACCCTATACCAGGGGTGTCCAACCTTGGCAACTTTAAGACTTGTGGACTTCAACTCCCAGAATTCCTCAGCCAGCAAAGCTGGCTGAGGAATTCTGGGAGTTGAAGTCCACAAGTCTTAAAGTTGCCAAGGTTGGACACCCCTGCCCTATACCATTTCAGATAAATGGCTGTACAGTCTCTTCTTAAAACCTCCAGCAATGGGGCACCCACAACTTCTGAAGGCAAACCATTCCACTGGTTGATTGTTCTCACTCTTAGGGCATTTCTCCTTAGTTCTAGGTTGCTTCTCTCCTTGATTAGTTTCCATCCACTGTTCCTTGTCTTGCCTTCTGGTGCCTTGAAAAATAGGTTGACCCTCCTCTTCTTTGTGGCATCCCCTCAAATATTGGAACAATACTATCACGTCACCCCTTGTCCTTCTTTTCACTAGACTAGACATATCTAATTCCTGCAACTGTTTATCATATGATTTAGCTTCCAGCCCCTGAATCATCCTTGTTGCTCTTCTCTGCACTCTTTCCAGAGTATCAACATCTTTTTATATTGTGGTGACCAAAACTGGACACAGTATTACAAGTGTGGTCTCAGTAAGGCTTTGTAAAACAATACTAATACTTCCCCTGATTTTTAAATGTAAAAGATAATCTTAGCTTCTGCTGTAAACTAAAACAAAATTCAACTGCAGAAAAAAAAATGTCTTTACCCTCTCTCCAAACGTGGACATTTTAACGGATTGTAATTTTGAGAATTGGAGGGTATTCCTGGAAACTTCCTTTTATAAGAAGACTTGTTTTTGTCACCCAGACATAGACAGCAACTTCTAATATACTGAAAGACCCAAAAAGTGCTATGCATGCACTCTAGGTCTAACCTTAAGAAAAAACTGCATTAAAAAAAAGTCTTCTATGCCTGAACTTCGCAATTAGCCACTCGGAATGAACTTTGATGGCTTTTGAACAGGTCATCACAATGTGGTCTTTGAACGAGATTTTAAACAAAAGCAGATTGTTGATTTTACCCCCTATTCCATGATATCCCAATGTGATATTGCCTGACCAGAAAGCTAGACACAAAAATGAGGTGTATGTGGGGAACATATGGTACTAGTTTCCTTCCCAAAGATAAACACATGGATTTCCTTTATATATTTGTCACTGTTTTAGCAACCCCAAAATAACTTGGACACTTCAGGTTGTACTCTGAAGTAATCAAGTGTATGTTCCAAATAATGCAACCTTGAACTTGGCAGCAGAAAAACTGACTTTTGAGGAACTGTTCATAGAAATAATCTTCCCCAAGAACTTACATTTAAGCAAGTGTGACAGATGTATGAAAACTCTGTTCAGCTTCTCACTAATAAGTGGATCTTTCAATTGGCTGAGTGCAGAAATGAAGTCAAATCACCCACAGTTCTAGAAACCATCACTGGCATGTTTTGTGCTTTCCTGCCATAGTATCTGGCAATAATGCCCTTTCTTTGTCAAAGGGGATGAGATCTATTGAATTAAGCACTTAACATATCTTCCTTGGTATATGCAGGGACTGAGTATCATGAAATTCAAAGCAGTGTGGAAATGAATGATGGGAGAACAAAGATTGTTTCAGATTTCCTCAAATTGCATTATGTTATGTTTTCCCTAAGTTTTGAAACATTTCCTTGAATTATTTTTCAATAGGAACTTTTTGGTAGGTTTTAAAGATTATTTAGGCAAGCTTTAAATGGTTAATGTGCAATTTTAAAGCTAAATTAATATTTTAGTTTGCTTTTGGGTTCTGGAGCCTATTCACTTCACTGAAATGTAACACTAATTTGGCTCAGCAAAGTGTGTTGTATCACTCAAGTACCTGGCTCAATAGTAGTAACTGCAAGAGGGATGTTGGAGTCCCAGTGGACAATCATTTAAATATGAGCCAGCAGTGTGCTGCAGTTGCCAAAAAAGCCAAGGCAATCCTAGGCTGCATTAATAGAGGGACAGAATCAAGGTTATGTGAAGTGCAAATACCACTTTATAATGCCTTGGTAAGGCCACACTTGGAATACTGCATCCAGTTTTTGTCTCCACGATATAAAAAAGATATTGAGACTCTAGAAAGTGTGCAGAGAAGGGCAACAAAGATGATTAGGGGACTGGAACCTCAAACATACGAAGAAAAGTTGCAGGAATTTGGTATGTCTAGTTTAATGCAAAGAAGGACTAAGGGTGACATATTCCAATATCTAAGGAGCTGCCACAAAGATAAGGAGGTCAACCTATTCTCCAAAGCACCTGAAGGCAAGACAAGAGGCAATGGATGAAAACTAATCAAGGAGAGAACCAACCTTGAACTAAGAGAAATGTCTTGATTGTTAGGACAATTAAAAAGTGGAACAATTTGCCTCCAGAAGTTGTGGATGCTCCAACAATGGAGCTTTTTATACCATTTCTCTGAAATGGTATAGTGTTTCCTGATTTAGCAGACGGTTGGACTAGAAGACACTGTTATTCTGTTAATTTATGTGATGGATCTGAAAAAAAATACTGGTTTTCAGTTATGAAAATCTAAGTTTAATTATATTACTAATTCAGTAAAAAGCAAATGAGAAAGACAGAAAGTAAGGGCCCATCTTGATAAACTGTGTTTTTCTTTGTTTGTATCTTCAAAGCAATATTCTATCTGTAGGACTGTCCAAATTATCAGGCAAAATCTGGGAGGAGATAAAGCATACTGATGCCTCATTCTAAAGGACCAGAAAAGAACAAACCTCTTTGCCAGTGTTGAATTCGGAAATCTCTGTACATAGGAGAAGGTGGCCTCATCTTACTCTTTACTTCAACCTGTGAAATGTCTTAGCCAGACTTACAGTCTGATGTTTAAAAAACTGTCAATTTAGCATTAATGAAAAACAATTCGGAACAAAAGAACACAAAAAAGAATCTAATCAAATCCATGTTATCTTGGAAGAAGAAAAATATTGAAGTCTCACCTAAGGGCTAGTTGAATGAAACCCAGACTACTGACTTCAAAGGGTCTATATGATAGAAATTATAGTAATCTAAGCCTGATTCTCATTTAAGTAAAAAGCTAGATAAACCCTGCCAAGGATGCTTTTTAGGTCTAAAAAAGGGAAGAAGATGAACTTGAAGAGCATTTTTGGCTAGGCAGCATGATGTGTGAAGGATTGGATCCAGAATTATATAAAAATGCTCTCCGTCCTTACATGGAGCCGTCAAAAGTTTCTTACTGAGCAGAACAAATATACTTGCTTGAAGGCATGGAAGCCTGTTGCTGTTTTGGTCTTGGCTGTGAAAGTAAAATAAAGTGACATCTCTCTAGAAACAAAGGTTTAGAAAGTTGGCCTCTTTGGTTTACTTAAATAATTCCATATGGTGTTGTTGTTGAAGTGAAGCAGTGAAGACCAGATAGATATAGAGATGGTGATACATTTATTATGTATTCTTCAGCTGTGTTGCAATCATGAGAATGGAAAGGTATGAAGGGCAGATATACATGCCAAATTTAATACTGATTGACCCATGGGCTTTGCTTTTCTTTACTCACTAACTGCTGCTATTTTTCTCCTAATGATGAATATAATTAATAGCCCAGAATAGAGAAAGCTATGCTGATTTTCTATTCTGTTTGAATCCTGCAAGATAAACCTCCGCAACTAAGTAAGATGAAACACTCATCTGCACAGTAGTATGAAGATAATAAAGTACATGTGACATCACTATGTTACCTATTTTTGTAGAGGTCAGGGCTCTAAATCAGCTTCTGATCTCTTTACATGTGTATGTATGACTAAACAGCCCTGATGTTATATTTTATTGAGATGCATAAGGGATAAAACTGTCAGTGGGCAGAGGAGAAGAGAAAGTCTACCAAAGCTGAATCCATCACCAATACTCAACCTAGCCTTATTTATTAATTTATGATCAGTATTTCTATGCTACTCATTATAGAAAATCCCCAAATAGCTTTAATTCCTCTAGTGATAAAACACCCATGTCTCCAGGAGACAGGCAGTTCTCCTGCTTGATAGATGTCAGGAAATTTTTCCTTATTTTGAGTTGAGTTATCTCTCTGTAAAGCTTGTACATGTTGGCATCTGTCCTACTATATAGAATAAATCCATATCCTTCTCACCATGGCAGCTACCAAATCTCTCTTTACTCTGTGTTTCTTTAAGTTAAATACATCTCATCCCTTTGACTGTTCCTCATAGGATTAACCTCCAGGTTCTTCAATGCCTTTGTTGGTTTTCTCTGTAATCTGTCCTGTTCCTCAGCATCCTTTTTACTAGACACAGTATTTCAGGTGTAGACTCACCCATGTGTCATGGAGTGGGATTATCACTTCCTGGGATACCAACATTATAATCACAAAATTTCATTGGGTGGTTTGGCAACTGCAGCACACTGTTGGCTCATGCTTAATTTATGATCTATCTATCAAGACATCTGGCCACTCCTCACAAGTGCAAATACTATTGCTCAGCCAAGTATCACCTATTTCATCTATCACCTATCGATTAAATTCAGAATCTTACCTTTGTCACCACCATTGAACTGCTTTTTAAATTATTATTAAATAGCCACTCACAAGGTTCATAACTCAGGGTGGTGTATTATCAGCAATATGCAGCAATAGATTCATGCAAAATATAAACAAATAATTTTTAAAATGCCGAGAAAAATGTATCTCATTGGTTCATACCACTCCCCCAATCAAGTAACCAGTGGAAGAACCATGTTTTTAATCCTTTTTAAAAGGCAGACAGAGACAGAGCCATGCAGGAATGAGGTTCCAAAGAATGGGGATAGTAACTGAGAAGGCATGTTTCCTGGGTCCTATCAGATGACATTGCCTAACTGCAAAAGTAACACAGCCACAAATTGTGGATGGCTTTATTCATGAAAACCAGCATCTTGAATTGCATTCAACATATAAGTGCATCTTACAAAATGGGACATGACACTGAGGTTCCCCCATAACTACCTATGTCGTTGCATTTTGGAAGAGTTTCAGCTTTTGAGTGATCAAAAGCCAAGGAATGAGTGTCCTTGACCAGGCTGTCCTGATCCAATAATGAATGCAACTGGCACACAAGTTGGAGGCCCTTTGAGCCATGGGTGCGAAAGGCAGTTCAGGCAGGAGAACTCCAGAGAGAAAAAAAAAACCATTTCAACGCTATGCTTTCCAGTCACAACCAAAGTATACCGTGATTGATGGCATCAAAAGTTATGGAGAGATAAGAGGGCTAAGATGGGTGCACCACCTCCATGCTGTTCTCAACACATGTCATTAACAAGCATGATCACTGCTGTCTTTTTACTGTACCGTGTTTGAAATCTGCCTGGAGGGGATTCCGTTAATCTGCTTAATCCAGAGCCCTGTCAATCTTCTCAGCAATTTTCCTAAAGAGGAAGGGTTGGAGACATGCCTGAAATTACCCAGCACATCTGAATCTAGCAATAGCTTCTTAGCAAAACAATAATTCCTGCTCAAGCACAGACAGGATCACTTTGTGCCTCGAAGAAGAGTTGACCAATACTTTGATCCAACCACATGCCATCTTCTAAAACAGAGGTCTCCAACCTTGGCAACTTTAAGGCTTGTGGACTTCAACTCCCAGAATTCTCCAGCCAGCAGAGCTCTGTTCTAAAAGACCTTCAGAAAGCAGGAAGATTATTGATTTAAATGCATATAGAAATACTCACAGCTGTCTACTATCTTAGGACCAACAGGATTAAATGCTTCCCAGATGACCAGTCGGATTGTACCTCAACCAACTTCATAAGACCTGCATAGCTAGCTAGCATCTAAACCTAAGGGGTCTGAGCTAAAATTCTCCCAACATATGCTATGAAAAATCCTCACCACAGTCTGGTGATCTTCCAATCCAGTTCTACCCAGAAAAGGATAGGTTATCTTAAATAAAGCTGCCAGGCAGCAATCTTCAGACACAATAAGAAGAGGAAAACAATTCATTCTTCCATTCTTTCCATTCTTATTGATGTGGCGTAAACCTCAATAAACAGTCTTACTCAAGCCTGAGCAGATTTTCTTCATTTTCTTTCAGTGATGGACTACTAGGCCACCATTTTATGAAAATGTCGAGGAGCCATAGGCTCAGGACTAAATCCTAAGGCATCTCACTGCATAACTTATTCCATGTATCCATTGATCTATTAAAGTCTATGTACTGAGTATTATTGCTTACTAACAATAAATGTATCCATTCCACATTGTTCCATTTTATCAAAGAGACTATGATCAATTTTATCAAACACCTTACTGTATTAGAATTTAATTACATTCCTTTGGTCTGCTAATTTGATAATTTTGTCAAAAAAAAAAAAAAGATAGAGTAAGGGGGGCGTGCATAAGCGCACCAACGTGCCTACCGTCCCTGTCCTATTGTTTCTCTTATTCTTTTATTTTTCTTATATGTACCCATTTCATGTATTCATAACTATGTATACACTTATACTTATTATCTTGTAAACAATTGGCAAATCAAATAAATAAACAAACAAATAAACAAACAAACAAACAAACAAATAAATAAATAAATAAATAAATAAATAAATAAATAAATAAATAAATAAATAAATAAGTAAGGGAGATTACCTTGAGAGGGATAGAGCAGATCTGTTATCAAAACTACAAAGGAAAAATATATTTTAAGTGCAAAAGCATAAAGAATATGTGTGTGTGTGTGTGTGACTCAGGCAAACTGCTCCCCAATTCCCATAAATTGAGGGGAGGAGTGAACCAATGTTAGCACTTCTTCAATCTTCCTGCAATTCTCTTATACTTCAGGAATTCTCAAATATCACAGTAAGTGTTTCTGAGAACATATCCACCAGTTCCTTTATCACCTTGAGCTATAATTCCTCTGGTCCCGAAGATCTGAATTCATTCAAAGCAGCTAGGTATTCTCTTACCAATTCCTTATATAGTATGACCTGTATTTCTTTTCTGCACTCCTCCTCCCAATGTGGCTTCTGACATATTGGATTACTCTTTACAAAAGACCCATGAGAAAGAAGAATTGAATGGTTCAGACTTTTTTTCCCTGTTCTTCATCACCATCTTGCCAGCTGTTTGTTACAATAAATATGGGGTAGAAGGCATGAGTATTGGTTCTATTGGTCTTCAGAAAGGAGCTGAAAATACTAGAATGAAATTTAGCAGAGATAAATATGAAGTATTTCATGTAGAAAACCATAAAATTCACAGATATTGTATATAGTGTAGGATACTGGCTTTCCGATAATAAAACAGGCCTTGGAAAAGGAATACATTGCAAACTGAATGTAAATTATCAGTGAAGGCAGCTGCAAATAAATACAAGCAAATACAATTTTGAACTACCGTATATACTCGAGTATAAGCCGAGTTCAGCCCATTTTTTGTGCTGAAAAACCCCTCGGCTTATACTCGAGTCAGATTCCCTCTGAAAAAAAATGGTGTGGAGCTCCGGAGCTGGGCAGGCGCTTCCTGCTTCCGTGTTTCCTTCGCAACTTTTAAGCATGGGGGTAATCGGAAGCAGAAAAGTTCTTGCATGAGGATATATTTTTTCTTTTTTAACTGTTTTTAGGGGGAAGACCCACCGTCATGTGAGAATGCTCAGACACGAAATCTATCCGCCCGAAAAATAAGTGTGTGTGTGTGTGGGGGATTTTAACAGAGGGAAGATGTAGGGAGAAGGCAAAAGCGACGGAAGATCCTTCAGGGGAAACTGAGGGGAAGACTCACCCTTGGTCCAGATGAGCCCCTTCCCGCCCCTAAGGAAGCAGAGGCAGCCAGCAAGGGCAGGCAAGCCCCACTTCACAGACTCCGTCCGTCCTCGCTCCCACCCAAAGCCACAAAGTCCCCCAATCGCGCAGCCCAGAATCGCCTCCCTCAGGGGCAGCAACGACGCCCGGTTTTTCCCGAGACAAGAAGCTCCGCCGTGCAATGAAAGCGCCTGGCTCTAGGCTCGCGGGCTCAGAAAACAACGCGAGCCGAGGTGGCTTCGGCCCGCCTGGCTCGGCTCCAACATCCGGTGCCACCCTGTTCTATGTGCCGGGCCCGGCAAGTCCGAGCAGCCAGCACATAGAACAGGGCGGCGCCGGAGATCATTAGCCGCCTCTTTCGCAGCACAAGAACAGGGTGGTGCCGACCATTGGAGAAGCGGTGCAAAGCCGGAGATTAGTAGCTGCCTTTCGGCGAAGAAAGCTTCCCAACCAGCTGGCTGGTCGTCTCTCCTCGGCCATACAGAATAAACAGGCAGAGAAGGAGGAGAGCAGCTGGCCAGTTGGGGAGGCTTTGTGCTGCGTAAAGAGGCGGCTAATGATCCCGGCCCGCCGGCTTCTCCAACATCCGGCGCCGCCCTGTTCTATGTGCCGGGCCCGGCAAGTCCGAGCAGCCAGCGCGTGTGAGCAGGGCGGCGCTGGAGATCGCTGGCTGCCTCTTTCGCAGCACAGGAGGCCTCCTCGGCTGGCCAGCTGCTCTCCTCCTTCTCTGCCTGTTTGTTCTGTGTGGCGAAGAGGAGGAGACTGGCCGGCTGGTTGGGGAGGCTTTCTGCGCCGAGGAGGCGGCTGCTGGTCTCCGGCTTTGCTCCGCTTCTCCGATGGTCCGGTGCTGCTCTGTTCTTTACTTGGGCAGCCAGGCGCCCGCAGCGGCGCCCACGGCGGCAACAGGCAGTTCCGCCCGGCTCCGCTCAGGTGTCCGGCTGGGGCTGTCGGGAGTTGCTGCCGCCGGTGTGGCTCCGGTCCCGCGTTGCCTTGGGAAGGGTGGGGCAAAACCAGGAGCCGCTGAGCCTGAGCCTCCCGGTGCCGCTGCTGCCGTGGCTCTTCCTTTTTGCCTTTCCTTCCCGAGGCGACGCGGGACTGGGGCTGCGCCGGCCGGCAGCGACTCCTGACTCAGGGGGCCTCCGAGGGGAGGGGAAGAGAGTGACTCCTGCCTCCCGCTGTCATCATCATCTTCTTCTTTGGGTTAGTGAATCAATTAAACCTTTCATGATAGTGAGATCGCTTTCCCAAATTAATTATTTTTATTTTTGAAATTTACCAGTAGCTGCTGCATTTCCACCCTCGGCTTATACTCGAGTCAATAAGTTTTCCCAGTTTTTTTGTGGTAAAATTAGGTGCCTCGGCTTATATTCGGGTCGACTTATACTCGAGTATATACGGTACTTTAATAGAAATATAGTTTCCCAATAACGGAAAGAAGTACTTTTGCATTATTCTGGGATGATCAGATTCCCTTTGAGTATTGCATCCAATCCTGGCTCCACATTTTAAGAAGGATTGCTAAAAAAAAAAAAAAGAAAGAACACATTAAGAAAAGGGTAACAAATGATGAAACTTAGTGCTTGAAGAAACTTAATGCTTGAAAGATCTTAGACTTGAGAAGAAAATATTCAGTGGCAATACGATAGTTTTGTTTAAACACCTGGAAAGATGTCTAGCAAAATAAGATTTGAAGAGGTACTCTGCAACTACAGTTACAGGAAGGCATTTTTTGGCCAAATGCTATGGAAAAACTGCTATACAAGTAAGAGCAGTTCAGTCGTGAAATCAATTACCTAGAGAAGTAATGATGGGCTCCCTTTTCGGAATGCATTAAAGCAATGAGCAGATGTCTGTCAGGGATTTTTTTAATTTGGATCCCTGCACTGAGAAAAGAATCAGATCAGATGAATCTAAAAGCCACCTTCCAAGTATGATTCTAATAAACCAAATTATAGTAGTGTGCTTTAGGGACTTCGTAAAAATATGCTGTGATTTTTTTTCTTTAAATTCCATCTGTATTTGCCTCTCTCATACTTGTGACATTCTGATGAGAAGACTAATATAATGATCATTAGTTCAGTGGTAACGCTGTGAAGAAACACCACATGCCTACCTTCACACACACACACACACACACACACACACCATATGTGGCAAGATTTGTCTTTCAAGTGGTACACAGCACTATAAGTCTCAGATGCCGATGGAAAATTGCAGCCTTCCTCCTCTTTTTGTCCCCTCAAAAGCAATTATTTTGCTGACCCTTAGGGTCTATATCTCAAAGAGACCCAAAGTCAGGCTTGGACCTGTTGCTCTAGCAAATTCCAACATACTCAATTACTGACCTAAGAAGGTGTCAAGCATTCCAGAGATTACAGGCCCTGGGAGTTTGCTTCACCAATGCACTCCAAACAATATGTAGGCACCATTAGGCTGCCTTTTCCAGTTAGCAAATGAGATATGTCTTAAGGCAAAATAGTTATTAACAATCAGGGGCAGGGGCTACAGTCCTAATTGGAAACAGCAACATCTGCCGAGGGAAAGTAATAAAAACAAAGAACAAGGGGGTATAGCAAGTGAATTATGATACATTTAGACAATAATTCTAGGAGGATATTTTTAAAAAAATAGAAACAAAGAGTATTTCTATGCCCTGAGAATTCAGGTTAACTTTGGTTGCTTAAAAGTATGGGGTCAATTCTGCTCAGGTTTGCCAATTTCATTATAATATCTTCAGCACATTTCCCAAGTCTTGTAGCATTTGTATTACTTTTATTGGGAAAGGCTTTTTTTTTTTTCCATTAGAGAAGGATGAAACAGAGAGATAGGAAATAATTTTCATCCCTTTCTTGGCAAGACAAGTACTTTAATAACAGAACGCTTAGAAGTGATATAGCTGTTTCGGATGGCTGTCAGGTTGGATTAAGTATTTGATTTAGGCTGTACATAAATGATACCTTGTCAAAAAAAATAACAATAACATCCTAAACAAGTATGTTCAGAAAGGGATTTGGCAGTTTTCTGTTCTTCCTAATTGAAACCCTTTTTCAAATCTTAACCTATTTATGAAGAACCAGGCAAATTTTATCCCAATAACTCACCGGCTAAGTTTCAAGCATGAAAATCAACCTATCGTATTTATCTATCTGCCTCAAAGTTTTAAAGAGGAGAACCCTATAAAAAAATAGCTCTTATTCAGAGCTATTAACATAGTTGAAGACATAAGATTTAAAATCTGAAATGCTAATGGTTTTCTGAATGGATGGATAAAACTCTGTTTTTGTTCCCGCTGTATTTTATTTTCAAATCGTCAAGTTCCTTCCTATTAAAACAATCTGTGCATTTTAGGATATTCTTATGGAAGAATGAACTTTTGTCTCCTTTAAAAGAAGCAAACCTTCAGTAGCTGTCAAAATCTAAAGTTATTTAAGTTTAGTCCAGAATCTGATATACCTGCTGGTGGTGGTTGTTTGGAATCACATTGTTTGAATAGCTCTGATTGGCTGGGACTAGCTGCCAATCATTTCCCACCATACTTTGTCTTTGAAGTAGTAGCTAGTTTTGAGCCAAGATTTCCATTTTAGAGAAGGGGAAAAATTAGACGGGGCCAATAGTCGCTATTCTGGAATCCTGACAGTTCCCTAGAATGGGGATAGAGTTTATAGTATGTTGGGCAAGACTGCATTTGAATGAATGATTTTAAAAACTGTATTGCTGCATTTTGGATTTTTAAGAGTGATGTGAATAAGGCCATGCAAATAAAGCTTCACTCTTACACTTTAAAGAATTTGGCGTATTTTGCTTACAGGAAATCATTGTGTAATCTCCAAAACTCAGGTGTATGTTGTACACATTAATTTTCTTGAGCTATTTCCTCTGCAGGTTTGACCAATTTGGGAAAATTAAAAACAACAACAACAAATCATATACTAATACATTCCAAAATGTTTTGGCAAAGGCAAACTCTGGAGAATTTTTGGAAGCATTTTTGGCAAAGCTGCTGTCAAACCCCGAAATAGCAAGCCTCCAGCGATCTGTCTCAGGGTTGCCATTTGGGAAAGGGAGGCCGCAGGGATGTGATTGGGAGCCGCGCTGATCAGCTGGGAGCTGGGAGGCGGCAAATGGCTCAGCCACACTGATCAGTTGGGAGGCCCATAGCAAATCGATCAGCTGGCCACAGGGCACCAGATGAAGGTGCGACACTGATGTGGCATGTGGCAAAGCAGCTGGGCATCGGAGCTAATCGGCTGGGAAGCAAAGCACCAATCAGCTGAAGCACAGAGAGCAGGCCAGCTGCTGAGTGTCGGCTTAGAAGTAGCTGAAGATTCCAGGCTGTTCGCATGTGCAAGGGGATTTGAGATGCAGTGGAAAGGCTGTGGGTAATGCTGACTTTGTTTGTTTGTCACTCAGTGCCAGGTTTCCAAGCTTTCCAGTATAAAACACTTTAAACATAAACTGTGTTGTTTGTGGTCCTTGGTGCTCTGTACACGGAATGTGACAGCTGCCACTGAAATAAATGTTACCAATTTCTGAGCATACTAAAGTTTAAACTTTTGAAAATCGTTTGGTCCATACGATTTGGTATTTCAGAATAATTATTTTTGTTGTGGGATAATGCCAAAAGATTTACAGCAATATGCAAAACATGCTAAACACAGGGCAAATCTACTGGCCTTTTCAGAGCTCAGACCTACAGCAAAAATAACAACAGAATATCATTCTCCCTTCTGTTCTGTAAGGATTGAAATGCAATGAAGCAGCTACAAGGTCAGGGGTGGGATTCAGCCAGTTCTCACTGGTTCAAGTGAATCGGTTGTTAAACTACACCCTACCCCACCCCACTCTCAAACTGGATCCCGGGCACTGCGCTGCAATGGAGAAATGGGCAATGGAGTAGCTGGCATGAGGGAAGAAGAAGTCTGCTTTTCCTCTTTCTTCTCCCTGCTCCTCCTCCTTCACTTGTGCCAGCCGCTCCATTTCCCGTTTCTCCATTGCAGCGCAGTGCCCAGGATCCATTTTAATAAAGGGAAGGTACTTTAACAACCGGTTCACCCAGGGTCAGGTTGGCCATCACAGGAGGGTCATCCTGCATGTGTGGTGGAGCTGGAAGACGGGGATAGGCCACACCTCCCACAACAGCCAACCTAAACCTGGGCGAACTGGTTGTTAAATTATTTGAATCCCACCACTGTACCAGGCTGATATATATTTTCTATACATATGAATATGGTTCGGAAATGTTCTTCTCCAAATATTGAATCTTCAGCAAAAGGAGGTGGAAGGGGAATCTAAGGCAGTATTTCAGCTTCTTGAGCCATACAACACCCGAAGCAGAAATTTGAAAAATCCCATGGTTCTTAGGCATCTAATCAGAGAACATCAGAGCTTGTACTTCAGAGCACATTTTTCTTTTACAATAGCAGGAAAAGAACCAAATTACTGTTGATCATAATGTTAAGTCCTCTTGAACTTCATTAGTGTTGCTTTAGTTGATAAGCCTTATTCTAATAAAATTCAGATTCTTAAATGTTCTGGTCCTGTGTAGATACACCCAGATCCACAGACAAAAATTCAACATAATAACACCCTTCAGGCTCTTTATCAGATCAAAGGCCGACATTGTAAAGCATTTGTTGATTGATTATATGCCATCGAGTTGGTGTCCATTCTTAAGAAAGGTCAAATTTCTGAGTCAAACCTAATTCTTGTGTAGGAGTCCCTGCCAGATGTACATTCTTCTTCGTGATGTTCCAAGTCCATCACGCTTTTTCAATGAAGGGAATTTTGTTGAGCAATAAAGAAGAGGAGTAATTTCTGCAAATATTGTCCTCTGCTAGGATACTTTTAAACCAATAGAGGGAATAGGAAAATGCAGCTATAATAGGTACAAAGAAGAAAAATGGGTTCATTGAGATGTCCTATTTGTGGACCCTCCTGAAATGTGGAGTTGATATTGGATATAGTCTTTTTCAGAAATTATCAAAAAGAATATTTGTATAGAAGACAGTTTCTACTCCCAATGGAACCATGTTTGGATTAGCAATCTTCTCTGCCAAAGAACAAACTCTCATGAAAAATAACAACAAAAACTTTAATTGTCCTATAATTCCGTATTCTGATCATGAGGTTCAGAATGGTTTCATTTTCTCCTAGAATAATTTTACAATCCTAACTCAATGACACACTGAGAAAAAGGTAGTTTCAGGAGATCAAATAGCACCTTCAAAAACATTTCATCAAATTGGCAAACCTTGCACATTTATTCCACCAGACTCTTCACTTCAAAGGGAGAATAAAGTCTTGCCAGGTTATAAATAATGCCCTTAAAATATAACTTTCCATTCCAAACAGCATGATGGAAAACAGATGATGAAGTTCTGCAAATGCTTTTAATTTCACACAGGTAGCATCTCGGTCATGATATTGACTTTCCATGTGAATACCAAAACAGTATAAGATGATGAGTAATGAAGGAGAATATATATAGCAAGATTGTTTTATATTTTCTGATAACCCTTCAAATAATATATAAATATATTGTGTACTTCTATTAAATGATTAATATAAAGTAGTAATCAAAGTAGCATAAAGGTGGACAATTACACTTCCAAAGTCCCTTCCAACTCCGTTATTGAGTTATTCAATAAAACACTTGAGGATGTCAAAGTGCTCAGCACACAATTACCCTTAAAATAAAACATGATTCTCTGCTTTAGACCAGACGTGGGGTTTATGACTGTGGACTTCAACTCCCAGAATTCCAGCATGGCTCAGAAATTTGGGGAGTGGAAGTCAACACGTCATAAAAGGGCCATAGTTTCCCATCCCTTCTTTAGACCCATACCTGAATAAAAATAATAGTATAAATGATCATAGAAAATATAATTTTCTTCCAAAATTAGAACTTCAGGAATAACAATAAATCACTGATTGATTAGTTATTATTTCATATTTTTAATCTTTTTAAAAAACCATCATATTCTACTTTACTATTTAGCTCATGAAACAAGTTGTGTATTGTGGTTAGCCGGCAGCAGATGCGGACAGCTGAGGAGAGCGAGGACTCAGATGAGGGGCCAGGACCATTAGGGAGTGGACTGCTGCCTTCAGAGATTGTGGGGGCTTGCAGCAGGGATGAGGAGATTGCCGAGGAGCCTGTGCCAAGTGCGTGCGCACGCAGGGCAGCTTGCAGGAAAGAGCAGCTGCAGCAGCACAGGTGACTCGGGAATAAGGCTGCAAGGTAATGGCCCCCTCCTTCAAGAAGATAAAAGCCAGCTGTGAAATGAATGTACTTTGCAGAAGGCAAAGACGTTTTGAAACTCCAGCCTCATGGACATTCCAGTATCTTAAGTTGGTATTTGAAGACTCTTGTGTTGTAAAATATCTCTAGGCAACCTTATATGTTATTCTTGGCAGCTTCGCAGTTTTGGGGAGGCTTGTGCTTATCAGAGTTAATTAGTTTGCAGCAGCCTTTTAACTGGGGATTCGTAAGAATCATTAAAAGGTTTCTGTACCCTTTGGTTTGTGTTTGTTTTATTGGAAAAGGGTTTGGGTCAGAACATTGTGTTCTGTCACTGTCCTAATCCACTCTATAAGGTGGGGATGGGTTGCCTGAGAGAATGAAATGGAAAGAAAGCAGAAAGGATTGATAAATGAGTAACAAGCTATTTTAGCACCCCCAATTACTTAAGTGGTCAGTAGAGGGGGCATGCATAAGTGCATTCATGTGCCTATCATCCCTGTCATTGTATTTTTATTCTCTTATTCTTGTTCTCATTTTTGTTAGACAAAGTCCAATAAACAAATAAATAAATAAACAAACAAATAAATAAATAGTGCTGTGGGGATCTGTCCTGGAAAAATCAACAGAGTAATAACTTTTTAACTATGGTAATTGCAATTTTATTAAAACAATAAAACAATCTTTCATAAAGTACTTTTGACAGCATATGTTTAATATCTATTTTCTGTATTTTTTAAAAAAAAAAACATGGAGAACATTATTCTTCTTTAGTATTATACTTTAAAATTACACTGATGGTATTTGCCTCTAATTTAAAAGAGTTTAAGTTTTCCTACAGCAGGCCAAGCAAATCTATTACAACAGACAAAGGAACCTACCAGTTTCTAGATAAGGAAGGAAAACTTTAGCCAATCTTAAAGGGACTTAATATAATTTAGACTGGGATTGTTCATAAAACATAACACTGGCATGCCGTTAAGAATCTTCTCCCTTTCCTTTGAGCAAATTAAGATAAAAGTTACTTTTAATGTATTGCAAATGTTGATTTAAAGGCAGATATTTAAACATGGCTGCAGGCACATGCTAAAGCTAGTAAATGGGGCCTTATTTTTTGCACTGGCACCAATATGCTTTTAAAGTGTTAGCCCAGATCTGCCTGCATGTCATAGGCAGCTACTAAAACAGATGTTCACTTCTATTCTTAATTTCTAAAGTGAGTGCAATATGAGTGACTGTCTTTTGCCAGACCAAGTCTGTTTCTTCAGATTGCTGAAGATTCTGCATTCCTAAACAGACCCAAACACAAGCATATACCTTAATTCCCCTCCCTCCCGATTTTTCAAGATAAAAAGCACAACTTCATCATTTGTTCCCTCTCCTTACTATCTTTACCAAGAATTCCCTTGCTTATTTTCTTCCAGTTCAGATGCACAAAGCCTCAATTTTACTTGATGCAGAGTTATCTACGAAAAGCAAGAAGAATGGCACTGCTATAAGTATTACCCATAGGAGGGTGTGTGAGTGTGTGTGTAGCAAATTAATCCCTGGTCACTACAGTATGAAACGTATCAATCAATCAACCAGAATAAAGCTGGAAGGGACCTTAGAGGTCTTCTAGTCCAACCACTGCTCAAGCAGGAGGCCCTATACCAGTTCAGACAAGTGCTTTATGGTGTGTGTGTGTGTGTGTGTGTGTGTGTGTGTGTGTGTGTGTGTGAATAATAGGGGAAGCAGCCTGAAAATTCTTCTTTGTCCTTTATAAAAAAGAAACTAATAAGTAACACACACACACACACAAACCACATGTTATTTAAATTACAAAACAGATATTTGAATTTAATGGAGTTCCTTCACTTCTGGTTCCATGAAAACCAAGCTGTTACCCAGGTCTACTTCTTTTGAGTAGAGAGAGAATCCACTGGCCATTCAATTAGGCCAGACATTCCTTCCTCCTTGCTTAGATGAAAACGATACCAGGAGTAACTGTAAGGAAGATTTCTACATCAAAGAGAAGGTTTCTAAAGTATCTGGATGTCAAGTTTTGGCTTGATGTGAATCACAAGAAGGAAAGTTACCAAGAACTTTAAAAGTGGATTTTATAATGGAAATGCTGACAGACCCTTCACTGCACAGCATCGCTGGGCGCCACTCTAATAAAAGGTGGCAAACATCCAGGAGTCTTTGCAGCTACAAGTCTAGAGTTTATTAAATATCTGATTATAGTTTACAGGCCTCTGCCAGATCGTAACTCATTTAATGCTGACACATTCCACTTCATAATTAATGTTGTACTAATATGTTCCTAACTGGTATTATGATATTTTTCCTGTTTTTTGTTTTTTTTTTAAGAACCATCAATGCACTGATTTGGCAAGTGAAACAGCCTCATACTTTTGGAGCAAAAACAACTCCAATGCTTTGCCTGACTTTGTAAAGAAAACAGTCAACATACTCGAAGCAGGAGGAGGAGGAGGAGAAGGAGAAGGAGAAGGAAAAGAAGGAGAAGGAGAAGGAGAAGGAGAAGGAGAAGAAGAAAAAGAAGAAGAAGAAGAAGAAGAAGAAGAAGAAGAAGAAGAAGAAGAAGAAGAAGAAGAAGAAGAAGAAGAAGAAGAAGAAGAAGAAGAAGAAGAAGAAGAAGAAGAAGAAGAAGAAGAAGAAGAAGAAGAAGAAGAAGAAGAAGAAGAAGAAGAAGAAGAAGACTTTTCTGCAAGGCAACATTTGGCAAGTTAAAAAAAAGTTTGAAAAGTCAGTATATGGACTTACAACACACACTTAAATAAATGGTTGAATAATAACCAAAATGTTACTAAAGTGCAGAGGGTAGATTTTGACACATAGCATGGATTGTTTGTGGCTGAGCTTGCCCACAAGGGAAATAGGTCATTTGCTCTGGGCACCAAGCCCTCAATAGCAAGCATTAAGTGGTGCTTTGGGGTGCCTCTCCTAGTAACCACATTACAGTAATCAGTGGTGCTCAAGGCAGAAAAGTACATTTAATCTTAATTATTTCACTGTGTTTGTGAGTCGTAAACTCTAGCTTAGTAATTTGCTCTTCAGTCTGCCAATGAACCATAGGCAATCACCTAAATCCAAACCAGGAAACACCTTTAATTGAAAAGACACACCTTTTTCTTTAAAAAAAAAAAAAAAACCAAAAAACCCCCAAGGGTGCAGTTAAAGTTTTACAAGGCCTGTTGTGGAAGTTAAGTTAGACCTATGCAGGTTGGATTTTACAAAAATTAATTTACTGAAAGTCCAAAAGCCATTTAAATCTGCTTCGACTGCAGAATTTTAAGACAGCCGTAGAAGGCCCGATCCAGCAGAATAAGCAGGAGGGCTGCCAAAAATGCTGAAGTAACTTGCCACAATCTGCAAGTAAATGAGGTAATACGCTCCACCAACTAAAGAAAAGATGGGGGCATAAATCCATTAAGACAGGAGTCTAAAATTCCCTAGTTGCATCATTGGTTCAGCTGTTAAAACTGATTAATATGTAACTCAGCTTGCTGTTTTGCAAATGCTGTTTTGATTTGATCTTATGGGGCAGCTTTATCGAGAGTAACATTATCTAGAAACACACAAGAAAAGTGAAACAGACCAGAACAGATGACAACTCCGTAGGATATTCCAAAGTTGAGTCGGATGGAAACTTCAATTCAAACATTCCCCTTGTAAGTCTTTCTCATTAAAAAAAAATAAAGAGATTTGGAGAAGGATGGTGGCAGCCAAAATTTACACACATTCCTTCTATGCAGTTCTAAAGCAGTTTTAGTGGGGCTGGAAAAATGCAGGAATTATTTAAAATTCAAAGTGGTTAAAGATAGCAGATCTGGGAGACACAAATCCAAATGAACACTAGATGGCAACAAGAAATATTTTATTTTATTTTGTCAAGCAATTATTAGTTAACAGGTATAAGTATAAACATAGTTATGAATACATGAAATGGATACATATGAGACAAAAAACACAATAGGATAGGGACGGTAGGCACGTTGGTGCGCTTATGCACGCCCCCTACAGACCTCTTAGGAAAGGGGTGAGGTCAATAGTAGACAGTCTAAGGTTAAAGTTTTTGGGGTTTGGGGAAGAACCACAGAGTCAGGTAGAGAATTCCAGACATTGACCACTCTGTTGCTGAAGTCGAATTTCCTGCAATCAAGTTTGGTGTGCTTTACCTTGAGTTTGTATCTATTGTGTGCTCTTGTATTATTGTGGTTGAAGCTGAAGTATTCATTGACAGGTAGGACATTGCAATATATAATTCTATGCACTATACTTAGATTGAACCGAAGGCGGCGTAGTTCTAGGTTGTCTAGGTCTAAAATTTCAAGTCTGGTGTCATAAGGTATTGTGAAATATTGTGAAATATTTTTGGACTTTCTCAATTGTATTAATATCAGATATGTAATGCAGGTTCCAGGCTGATGAGCTGTATTCAAGTATTGGTCTAGCAAATGTTTTGTATGCTCTAGTTAGTAGAGTGATATTACGGGAGAAAAAGCTACACAAGATTAAGTTTACAACTCTTAATGCCTTTTTGGCTATGTAATTACAGTGGGCTCTAGTACTTAGATCATTAGAGATGAGTACTCCAAGGTCCTTGACAAAGTTTGGGTCATCAACAAAGTCTTGACTATTCAGCTTGTATTTTATTTTCTGATATTTTTTTTTGCCAATATGTAAGACAGTATAGAAAAGATTTATGTCTTTCTGTTTTCTTTTTCTTTTTTTTTTTAAAATAAGCATCTTAAAAGAAAAAGAGGAGCAAAATAGGGGAAAAAATTACAATATACAGGTATTTATATGGAAAATTTGCAGGGGTTATGACTGGGGTAATGTACAAACAAAATAACATTTTGGACCAAATGTTCTTAGTACATCGTAAATAGCACAATGCTTAAAGTCTTTGCACATTACATGTCCACCCCCACAAAAATATAAATGTCCAGAAAGATATATCTCCAGGACCAATAATTATTGGAAGTTGCCTTCCTAGAAATGAAGCTGAGAGGGGCATGGATTACTGAGAATCCCCAAAGACATTCAATCTGGAGGTTGAGTCATGGCAAATGGACTTTTGTTGTTGTTGTTGTTGTTGTTTGTTTGAAACATGTCATTATGCTGGCTGAGGAATTCTGGGAGTTGAAATCCACAACTCTTAAAGTTGCCAAGGTTGGACACCCCACCTATAAAGTATGAGTGTGCAAGGATCAGCTCATCTGTTTTGTGACTGGATCTTCATCTTGGAAAGCAGCCTGATTTATTTGGTTTGAATTCATTACTTATTCTGGAATATTGCTCAGGGAAATCAGAGCTCTGACTGGGTTTCCTTGCATGGGGCCTACATAAATACTTAATGGCCCCAATAACCTTTTTTTGTTCTTTGTCAGAGTGGGATAGGATTTTCAGAAAAGTGAGACCATTATGTGGAGATGAAGTCTGCTAAATCTCATAGCGAACAGTACAAGGTTTGAGTTACCCCTCTTTGGGGTTATTAAAGTGCAAAAAAAGTTTTGGCTTTGTTCTGTATTAGCATACTCGAAATACCCTTGTCTGATTGGTCCACACATACTGCAAGCTGATTGGTTCAATAAACTACGGTGATTGGCTCAATACGAATCAACTGCGATTGGCCAGGCTGATCGCGGGAGATTCAAAGAGCCGTCATTGGCTGCGAGCCGCGGGCAATCCCTATATGAAGGGCTGCCGCAGCTCCAAGATCTTGTACTGATCTATACATTGAATAAAGAGCTGAAAGATCACACTGGTCTCGAGTCTCCCTCCCCGCGATCCAACAGGCTTTTTACCAGAGGGAATGCTCCTTGTAGAATAGCTAGATGTAATAAAGCAGGGGTCTCCAAACTTGGCAACTTTGAGACTTGTGGACTTCAACTCCCAGAATTCCCCAGCCAGCATAGCATTTCTGGGAGTTGAAGTCCACAAGTCTTAAAGTTGCCAAGTTTGGAGGTCTCTGTAATAAAGGGTTGAGCCATGTCAAATTTCATCGGTTTTCATCACAGGGCCTTTCAGCTGTGCAGTTTTGATTGTAGCAACTACTTGCTCAGACCAGTTCTTCAATTTTTAAAATGAAATTGGAATTCTGTGAGTTATAAAAATGTTTGGCAGGTAACAGAAGGAACACTGGAAACTTGGTGTCATCCATATGTTTTGGAGCATTATTTCCTAATTCCCAGCTAATATGTCCAGTTTGCAGTGATTCTGTGAAGAATAGTTTAAAAGAGTAAGACTGTGCCAGCTTCCAGGGTACCCTCGATATCAGGGGTGTCAAACTCATGTTGTCACACCATTGTCATGGTGAAGTCACGTGATGTGTTGGGACATTTTCCCCCTTCACTAAACCGGGTGGGGGGGCGAGGCTAGCACGTGACACATCTGGCCTGTGGGCTGCAAGTTTGACACCCCTGTTCTCCCTTACAGTAAGGCTGAAGTAGAGTGATGCTAACAGACTACTTCAGTCTTGGAGAAGGTAATTTGATCTTGAAAATTTGATCACATTACTGAACCTCTGTCCCAAAGTAGGGGCAAACCAGGATGTGTTGCAGAACAAATCGGACTGTTGTTTAGACTCATGGGATACAAAATCTTCCCACTCTTCAATTACGCTTCTAATACAATTTCACATAAATAATTTATTTCCTTTTGTAAGAAAGGGGAAAAAACATTCCCCAGAACAGAAGGCAACAAGGAAGAATGCCAGTGCTTCGTTTCTGGCCTAAGAAGACTTGTAAAGATTTGAGTATAATGGAGGTGGTGATGTTATTTCTCTCTAAAGTGTTGAATCATGACTGGATCCTACTCTTGTTCTTTTTAGAAAATCTTTAAAGACCAAGCCTCTGTTGATTAATTTTAGTATTAATTTTAATTTAATCCTTTCACTCTGATTTTTATCTGAATCATTGTTAGCTGCCTTAATTATCTGGTACAGCTGAAATGTGGGCTATGAACTGAATAAATAAAGGAATTTCCAGGATGTCCTAGGCTTCACTGATCTTTGTCATCTACACTCTTCTTTTCACATTCTTCTAGAGCCAAGGGATCTTCTAATGCAACTAAATTCATAAAATCAGATGGAGTTTTAAACAATATATTGTCAGCAGACTCAGTGCAACATTCAACACCTCTTTACTATTCTTGCTACTGCCTATTCATTTCCCCAAATCTTTGTGAAGAATTCAGAATGAAAGAGGGATATGGAGTTGCTGCTACTCCTTGCCTCTCCCTCAGCTTTCAGTAGAACCACTAAATTAAAACAACACATTCAGGGGACTCCAAATACAGGAAGGAAGGAAGGAAGGAAGGAAGGAAGGAAGGAAGGAAGGAAGGAAGGAAGGAAGGAAGGAAGGAAGGAAGGAAGGAAGGAAGGACAGAGAGGGAGGGAGGGAGGGGGAGGGAGAAGAGAAGGGAGAAGAGAGAGAGAAAGAAGGAAAGAGGGAAAGAAAGAAAGAAAGAAAGAAAGAAAGAAAGAAAGAAAGAAAGAAAGAAAGAAAGAAAGAAAGAAAGAAAGAAAGAAAGAAAGAAAGAAAGAAAGAAAGAAAGAAAGAAAGAAAGGAAGAAAGAAAGAAAGAAAGGAAGAAAGAAAGAATGGGAGAGAGAGAGAGAGAGAGAAAGAAAGAAAGAGGGAGGGAGAGAAAGAAAAAGAAAGAAAGAAAGACCCTGACTGTCTTTCTTCTTCCCTCCCAATTTTTCCCACTAAAAAAATAAGTACTTCTGAAAGTGGTATTTTTCTATGGTTTTGAGATTTATTTTATTTAATGCATGTTATGAAAAGTGGTTCCCTACAGCCATCTCCAAAGAGGTAAAACATCTGGTTTGTTAATGGAGCTGTTTTTAATCAGGGGGATTAGCTCTTGTAAGGATATAATTATAATGATAAGTGCAATTTTATGCAATTTTCACCAACCCCAAAGCCTGACAGATTTTATGTAGATTCATTGTAAAGTCCCCACTTTCCCATCCCTGGTTTGGCCCATGTCTGGAATGCAATGTGAATGGCTCTCAGTTCACAGACCAACTGCAACCTTGGATGCTGCTCTCAGCTTTAATAAGCAGCTGGGCCACTCTGTTTTGTTGTGGTGTTTGGAATGTGAACAAAGTGTGGCACACAAAACACCCTCTGGCTTTCCTGCCTCAGCAACCTGGAACACCTCCAATGATAAAATAAGTCAGACATTCAATAGCCTTTATTACACTTTCCTTCACAGCTTGTCTAGAATATATTCATGGACACTCAGGTTCGCATACATCAACTCTGTTTATGATCTTTATTATACTTGCAGTATCTTTTTTTTTTTTTTAAAAATGGTAATTGTGAATTGTTTCCATTTGGAAAGAGTCTTACTAAAGTGGTGTTTATTTGGGTCCTCTAATCCAGGGGTCTCCAACCTTGGCAACTTTAAGGCTTGTGGACTTCAACTCCCAGAATTCCTGGCTGAGGAATTCTGGGAGCTGAAGTCCACAAGCCTTAAAGTTGCCAAGGTTGGAGACCCCTGCTCTAATCAACATGCTGGTTAAGAACTGAATTTCCTCTCACAAGGCAAAGTCCTAGGAGCAGCTTTATACTTCTCTTCCCGCCCATCCCAGTATTATTGTAAAGGACTTTCTCACCACATTAAAACCACAATTGAATGGCATCTAGAGTAAGAGCTGTGAAACATTTTTCCATGTTAGAACAGATTTTCAGATAAATTTGAGGAGAGTGGAGGAACTGGAGAGGGACCATGATTAGGCTCGGACCATTTACTTTACCCGAGAGGACTGGAAGCCTGTCACTTAAGCAATAAATCAGCTGTATAGTGGCTGTGCAGTTCCAAAATTCAGAAGTTATCTCTGATACTCAACTCCTTCACTTTTGTTATGTTGGAAAAGAGCTTGAGGATGCAGATCAGCAAATATAACCAGAATCTCCTTGTGGAAAGTTCAAAATACAGCATACTGTGCCGGTAAAGAAACATGGAGACCTGTTGGATGTAGTGGTTAAGGCATCAGGCTAGAAACTGGGTGACTGTGAGTTCTAGTCTTGCTTAGACACAAAGCCAACTGGGTGGCCTTGGGCCAGTCATTTTCTTTTTGCCCCAGAAAGCAGGCAATGGCAAATCACATCCAAAAATCATATCAGTTTGCCAAGAAAACTGGAGGGATTAGTACAGGTAGTGCCAGGAGTCAACACTGACAAGAAGGAGGATGAGGAGAAAGAAAAAGAAGCAGACTGGCTACTGGTGGATCAGAACTTTGATTACCACATGAAACTTTTAATCCAGAGGTCTCCAAATCTGGCAACTTTAAGACCTGTGGACTTCAACTCCCAGAATTCTCCAGCCAGCTATGCTGTGTGTGTGTTTGTAGCCAAGGAAATAACCAGTCACAGAAACTTAGTTGGTTTCTGTGGTCTGATCTATTGGTTCCTAGATGTGCTGAGCTTCAACTCTCATCATGGCCCAAACCTGACAATTATACCAGATGAAATACAGCATGTTTGGAAATCCAAGTAGGTTTGGTTCATAAGCTATTCTGTCAACTAAATCCCCAGCTGATAAAATAAATTATATGACAAGCTGGAAGGAAAGCATCTATTTCAGCATTTATTTCCAATAAGACCTTTGTGTTCTATACAATACTCCTCTGCTCGCAACAGAATACCCTATATCAGCAGGCTTGAAATTTTGGGCTTGGAAAACCTTGAACTACACCGCCTCTGATTGGACTTAAATGTAGCACACAAAATTATCTGCTACAATGTCCTACCAGTCAATGATTTCTTCAGTTTCAACTGCAACAATTCAAGAGCACACAACAGATACAAACTCAATGTAAACAGCTCCAAACTTGATTGCAGAAAGGTCGATTTCAGCAACGTTCCAGTCAATGCCTGGAATGCACTACCTGACTCTGTTGTTACATCCTCTAACCCCTACTCCTTTAACCTTAAACTATCCACTATTGACTCACCCCATTCCTAAGAGGTCTGTAAGGGGCTTGCAGAAGTGCACAATCATGCCTACCGTCCCTGTCCTATTGTCCCCATTTATTCCTGCCTATTTCCTGTATTCTTACTCATGTTTATACTTATACCTATTATCTTGTAAGCAATTGACAAATCAAATAAATAAATAAAATAAATAAATAAACAATCTTTACAGGTATTTTTAGAAAATGACTGTTGGCTGGCTTCTGCCCAATGATTTGTTTAAAAGTGTGTCCTTCTCTTCAGAAAAACAGCAACAATAACAACAGCAACAGAACTTAACCACAGAATGATGGAAACTACATTAAGGGGCTGAAACAAATAGTGGGCACATCCTCATTGGGTAACTTCATTGCAGTTCCTTAACAAGGTTTAATGGACACATTTTGGTTCTTAAAACCCACAAAGTTCACCAAAAAGGGATCAGAATGTTCTGCTCAGCTTATCCTTAGCATAATTCTACCAATTCTGGGCTGCAATAAAGTTGATGCTTGCTTTCCAAAAAATTATTACTTTTCTTCAAAAGGTATGAAACTTCAATACAATTCAAACAAAGCTACATACTGTATAAAAATCGAAACAGAACAAATTGAGCTAACACAAATATGTAATAAAAAATGAAAGTAGTAAGAAATATCCTGAAGCAATAAAATTCTGTTCTTACAAATGTTCATACTGTAATATATCTAGCTAGCATATCATATGTGGAAATATGATTTGCCTATCTTCATTTAAAAATAAACCTTCCATGGTCTGATCTTCATACATACTGAAATATAACTCTTGTAGGATCGTATATTGAATTGATTAAGGGTCTGCATGCATTATATAACTAATGTAAAACGGATGTGAATGAACCCCACGCGGTTCAGCGTTTGTCCATTTTTTGAAGAAATGCTATGAAGAATGAATGGAGGTCCTTAGATGTTGACTTGTTCTAGGTAGTAAGTGGAAATAAAAGACTATGTACCACTGAGTGCCACCATTGCTCATAATGCTATTAGTTTGTCAACACTTACCATTCAATCAAGCAATTTTGATCTCGATGGAAAGAAGAAGAATGACAGCATTAGGTGTCCATCTCAGACATTGGCACCTGAGGCCTAAAAATAGGAAGTGTAATTAGTCGTAACCTGATGAATCCATGATTTTAGCTGTTGCTACTTAGCAAGTTCAGCAGATTCTGTTTCATTTGAATGAATATTGTATATTCTGTTATTCTTTTATGACCTTTACAAAAACATGATGAACTCTATCATACAGAGAGGAAAGATACTAGAAAGTTAGAAAGAGTTCAATATTGCCTTAATCCCTAAAGAAGGACTAGGTTTCACTTTAATGAGAAACTAACTATAGGCCAATATAGTTATGGAATAATGACTACAAGTTGTTTGCAATAATTCTACCTGATAAACTGAAAATAATTTTGCAAGAATTTATTCATGAGGATCAGTGTGGGTTTTTATCTAAAGGACAGTTAAAGGACAATATTAGAAATGCCTTGGACATATCAGAACACTTGAAATAATGCAATGAAAAACAAGACATGTTGATTTTGTTTTTTTTTGATGCAGAGAAGGTTTTGACCATTTGAACTGGGCTTTTTTGTTCAAGATTTTGGAACATACACATTTTGGAGAGAATTTTATAAAATGAGTAAGATCAATTTACATTCAAAGAAAACACAAATAATTGTTAACGGAGATCTAACAAAACACTGTAAGATACAAAAAGGAAAAACAGGAATGCCCACTGTCTCCTTTGTTGTTTATTTTGGTTCTTGAATTACTGAATAGACATATAAGACAAGATGAGAGAATTGTGAGAGTAAAGATTAAAAAAGAAACTTACAAGTTAATGACTTTTGCAGATGACTTGGTGTTGGTTTTGGAAGATGTTTTAAAGGGAATTAAAATATTAATAAGCATATTAAAAGAAATCGGTGCATTATCAGGTTTCAAGATGAAGATGTTAACCAAATATGAATCTAAAATATGAAATATAATTAGTAAATAAAATGGATTTTAAGATTAAGAAGATAAAATATCTCGGTTTCTTTATGACATGCATGAACTGTATATTATTTCAAGTTAATTATGTTAAGACTTGGAATGAAGTTTTAAAAAGTCATGTTAAGATTGGAGAAACTATTATTGTCATTGCTGGGAAGAATGATGTTTTTGTTTCAGTCAATACCTGTTTTGACAACTGATGTAACATCCTTCTACCAACAGTCTTACAGGGGAAAGAAGCCTTGAGCTAAATATAAAGTGTTACAAGATGCAAAGGAAAGAGGAGGATTGAGTTTACCTTTTACTTTCTCATTATTGCACCTTTAACTTTCTCTTTTATTTCTCTTTTCTTTTTCTTAGTTTATTTAGTTTGATCTTCCCTTTTAAAATTCTTTAATAAAAATTATATTAAAAAGAACCAAAACCTTTACAATAAATGACATCCTTTCTTGCCAATAAATTACCATTGAAAAGCTTCTTAAAAGGAACAACATTCCCTGTAATTAGAAGACAGGTCTCTTATTCAGTCAACTTAAATCTTTTCTTTCCCTTTCCTTCTCATGTTTTCCATACACAGAAAAACAGAAGTAAAGTAATGTATGGTTTTTTTTTTTTCATGTTATTTACTATTCATTGCTTTCTGAAAAGCTACAACACCCATTCATCTTTAAAAACATTTCAAACCTCCAGATCTGCGAACAAGTAGAAGCAAATAAAGTTAAAACTAGTAGCCAGCACAGGTTTGTTAAAAACAGATCATGCCAACAACCCTGAAGACAAGTTCAAGATCAAGAAAGATCTTGGAAAACTTGAATAATGGGCCCTATCCAACAAAATAAATTTCAATGTGGAGAAAAGCAAAGTTTTACATTTAGGTAGGAAATATCAAAGGTATAAGTACAGATTAGGCAAGACCTGGATCAAAAACAGTAATTGTGAGAGGGACTTTGGAGTCCTAGTGGATGGTCACTTGAATGTGAGCCAGCAGTATGCAGCAGCCGTCAAAAAAAATAATACAATCCTGGGTTGTATAAACAGAGGCATAAAATCAAGATCACATAAAGTATTTATGCTGTTTTATAAAACTCTAGTAAGACCACACCTGGAATACTGCAACCAATTTTGGTCACCATACTATAAAAACATGTTGAGACAATTAAGATGTTTCAAGAATGAGGCTGATACTTTCATTACAGTTTCAATATGGAACAAGTTAAGACTACTGATTGTTGTATTCCTTCTTGCTTTGGTTCTTCTCCATAAAATGTCATCTTTCAGTAAGAAAAACGGCCACCTTTATGGTGGGGCAGGGTTGTATGAGTGTAGGGAGATGTCTGGATGCTCATCACCTTTCAAGTTGCTCGAATGATAGGTTGCAGATACTGAGATGCTCCGTGCCTGTGACCTATAACTTGAAAGAGTATTCAATTGTGTCCAAATGTATCTGGCTGATAAGTTACAAATGCTTTAGACCAGTGATCCCCAACCTTTTTGATGCCGCGGCCCGGTATCCCCAACCTTTTTTATGGCGCGGCCCGGTACCGACATCAGCTGGGCGCCGCCATCTTGTTTTGATGAAAAAGTGCTTCCGGTGAGCTCACCGGAAGCACTTTTTCATCAAAACAAGATGGCGGTGCCCAGCGCTTCCAGTGAGCTTTTCTGGGTAGAAATGGCTTTCTACCCGGAAAAGCTCACTAGAAGTGCTGGGCGCCGCCATCTTGTTTTGATGAAAAAGTGCTTCTGGTGAGCTTTCTACCTGGAAAAGCTCACCGGAAGCACTTTTTCATCAAAACAAGATGGCGGCACCCAGCAAACCAGCGGCCCGGTAGGACTTGTTCCACGGACCGGTGGTTGGGGACCCCTGCTTTAGACCACTGTGCAGAAATAGCTTAAGCTACAGTAATACAGTCCTGGAAGAGGTTTATATTCCTTCTTTGTATCTATGAGCGATAACTTAGTCCAAAGGTATGGAGAAGGGGTGTTCAGTTCAAAACAAATTAATTACAATATTAATTATTGCATTTTTTTTTTATTCGAGCTTGTTGGCTGCAAATGAATAATGTTGTAGAGAAGATGAGATATCTTTGGGTAAAATGAGTCAGAGAATTTGCAGCTACCCTGAAAAGATATAGTTAATTTGAACTGGTCCTTAGTAATCAATGCAGGCATTGATAATGTGCTCTTGAATAGAAACCATTTCAAGGCAAAGGGCCAAAATGCTTCATCAGGGAAATATTCAGATAATCAATTCTCTTTTCCAAAGAAGTGCTTCTTGATTCATTATTAGAAGCAAATTACTTTGCTTTGCTTTTTCTTGCTTTGCAATAGCCCAGGGGGGTCAAACTCGTGGCCTGTGGCCTGGTTGATCACGCGCTGGCCACTCCCATTCCCGGTTTAGTGAGGGGGAAAAAGTTGTGATATGTCACGTGATGCTGCAAGTTTGACACCCCTGCTATGGGCCATATTCAAATATGCTCCAGAATACTACAAAAAAAAAAAAAAAAAAAAAAATGAAAGAAATTCTCAAACACCTTGAAAATGAGGCCTATTGCAGTTAAGGCATTTTATTGATATACATTTTTTTTAAAATTACTTCCATTTCTATCATTCCAAAGTTTCTTCAAATGCACACATTTCACCCCCTAAGTATTCCAAGTGGTAATCTTTTTGGAATTAAATGGAAGGGTGGGAAATCATGAAGTTTATTGTCTGCTGGAGAGGTGTTAGTATAACCCATAATATCCTATTTGATCTTTATTACTTTTATTTTCTTAAATGTCCCCTTTGTGTCTGGAATATGCAAATGCATTTGAGTTTCTTGTGGAAAATACAAATCTATCAAAGGACAAAAGTCTTGAAGGTTCAGTGATACTTTCAAGTTGAAGTCAACATTCTTCCAAATGCCAGATGCAGGGGGGAAATGGAAGCTTCTAAGTATCTCTTTTCAGCCATTCCAATAAAGAAAATAATGGACTAATATGGCCCTTGGCCTGATCTAGCAGGATTATTCTTATGCACTTTTGCTATTTCCTATTCTGTGCTTTTGCTCAGCTGAGTAAGAAAAACCGTTGTTTTTCTGAAGAAAGGAAAAATTAGAATTTCATGCAACTCCGGCAATGCAAAATGGTGCTTTTTTTGTATTAATTTATGAATTCGATTTGGGAAAAAAAGCTACTCTCTTCAACTATGACCTAAGGAGCAGAGATAGAAAAAGACTGTTTTGAAAAGCCTTTCTATTGATTGGTTCTGTAACATAATTTCTATCCCCCAATTATTATCTGAGTGTAGTAGAGCAAAAACTAAATGTAAGTGTAGCAGTGATGATCCGTGAAGCAATTTTTGTTAAAGCACATGTTTCTGTTTTTGATACAGCTATATCTTAATAACCAGATTAATTTTGGAAAAATTACAGTAACTGTGAGCATGGCGGTACAGTTTCCTTGCTGTTTTGAGATTCCAGATGAAGGTGGGAAAGATGCAGGCAGCAATGGATTTATGATACAAAACCATAAATATTTATTAGGGTTCATAAACTGTAATTTTTAATCTTTACTTGAACTGACAGGAGAGAAATCACTAACAAAATATACACTTATTTGTAAAGGTGATTCTATAAATACACCCTGCCTCAGAAATATTTCAAGCTTATATTGTAGGCTGTAATTATCTACTGCTACTTATTATTTTATTTTGCTGTCTAATATGACTTCTATAATTTGTGGTGATCTGATGGCTTGAGGTGATTAATAATTCTGTCTTTTTATTTTTTTTAGAATTAAATACAAAACCATTTTGACCTGTGAAATTAAAATAATTGTTTGTAATCAAAGAATAAGAGGCTTTGTTACAGGTTGTGCAGCTACTGACCGTCATCTAATGTTAAAACCTTGAAACAAGACACATTTTCTACAAATTAAATGACGAGATGGAATAGTGGGTGATTATTGTGTTCTGTATTGCACGTTAGCATTCTTGTAAAACCCCGTCCTGATTGGCCAGGACGCACGGCACTCGGATTGGCTGAGCAAGCCGCACTGATTGGCCCGTTGCAAATCTCCCGCGATTGGAGGAAACCGATCGCGGGAGATTCGAAGTGGTGTCATTGGCCGCGGCTGGCAAGACAAGTTCAATATAAGCCGCCACCGATCCGAAGAAGCCGATCCGATCTCAGAACGAAATAAAAGAGCTAAAAAAGTCACTGAGTCTCGCGTCTCCCTTACGATCGGCGTACATGACATATTGAAAAGCACATTTCTCTGTGTCGTGCAAATAGATAATTGAATTGGAATATGAAATAATAAAATGTAATGGTACATTTTCATTCATATAAAGTACAGCAAAGCTCAAATACAGATATCCATGAATTAAAAATGTATTGCTTTTGTAGATGAGCAAATAAAGTTTCAACTATGGCAACTATTAGTTAAAAGTCTATCAGATATGAAGAGATACAAAAACCCTGTCCTTTCATTCAATGAATTCCAATTTCAGCCAGTGACAGGACACCTTCACTGTAAGAAGGCTAGCTTAGAAAGTGGAAGGCACATGCCTCTGATTTTGAGTAAAGGACCACTTCTAGGAATTCTGAGAGTTGAACTTCACACATCTTAAAGTAACCAAGGTTGAGAAACACTGATTTAAATGACAATACTGCATAACTGAAGAAAAACATGGCAACTGGTTACTTTCCATTGCTTAAGGCAGCTGCTGTCCCTTATATTTACTAACCCTTATATTTACTAAAACGTACTGAGCAAATAATATTAGAAGCATGTTGTAAGTCACATGTTTGTAGTTGATGCATTTTTCAGAGGGGGAATGTAGTTTTTGTGCATATAAAGTTGTGTACCAAAAGCAGAGGACATTCAGCCTTTGCTGGGTGAAACTTCTGCTTCCAATGATAGGGACAGCCCTGATTACCTTGCCCCACACACCTACAGAGGAATGCAGGAATTACATATGTACACTTATACCAAGGCTTATTTAAGGGTTTCTGTAGAGTCGGTAAAATACATTTATTTTGAGCCTGGAAATGATGGCTCTTGAAAGCAATGTTATACCACATGCCCAAGCCTGTTTCTGACAGTCATGCCGTTCTCCTGTTTTGCACATGGGAAGACTCAGTCATAAAGATTTTGGAATTGGCACTTAGCTGACAATTTTTTGATGATGCTTCAGGCAGAACACAACCTGCCACATTCTAAGGAAGCAACCCTTGGCCGGGCAAATTCCCACATCGTTCTAACATGCTTTTGTTGGTAAGTGAAGCTAATAAGAGGCAACAGCAAGACAAGAGAGAAGTAATTCCCCTCAAATTTCGGATCTACTGATCCTTGCTTAAAATAGTACAAGAAACAAATGAATGGCTTCCCAAATGTCTTGGCAACATTTAGAGGAGATGCACAGTCTTTTGGTTACATTTTCTGCTATTTTCTCACCCGAAGTCAACAACTCCTTCAATATTGGTAAAAAGATTCTCAGGTGAGATTTCCCTAGAGACTGATTTTCAAAGAGTTTGTTAACCTGCATGTTTAATGTAGGAAACCACCTAAAAATTCAGTATCTTCCATACTACTAGGGAGACCAGTCTTCTGTGAAGTGAGCCATATGATTGCAATTCTTAGTATCTCACAATTCATTCCTTCAGCTGTGCCAGCCAATTAAGGCAAATGCTGTGTTTCTCATTTAATTAGACATGGCTAAGCTCATTATACTTATTTGTATAAAATATATGCTCATTATGCCTTGGAATAGGTTCAGCTTGTTATCAGAATCAGTGTTTGGGTGGGGGAGGACAAAAGATTTCTCACACTGCCTCCCGCCCACCTTTTTTAAAAAATTACCCTTTAGCTTCTAAAAACCTGATAAGCAAACAGGTATTGCCCCAATATTGTGCTATTTCTAAAAAAGTATGGTGTGTTTGGCCTAGATCATAAATTTTAATAAACAAAAGTGTGGTGTAAGTATTAATATACGTATTTTTAAACTCTTGTTTACAAAGATACATTTATTTGTAGTCATAGTTGCCTTCTGAATGTTACTAAATTTGAGCAATACTCACACTATTATAAGATGGAGAAAACATGTCTAAGCTGAAGGAGTGAGCTTGTACAGATATGTACATGTGTATACACACATGTATATATCTTAAAAAGATAATACATAACTAAGTATAAATTCCTTTTAAATATATACTAAGTACCACCTACAAGAGATTCAATCATTCTTCTATCAATCAGTATATATTTAGGGTCTCTCTCTAAAGCAAATTCATTCAGATTTCTTGTATATACTTCAAACCATGAGCAATTTTTTTCAAAAAATTGTATTTGCCACTAAAAGTTTAAAACTAGTTTGACTGAATGCACCTTGCTAGGGGCAAATACCATTACAAAAAGCAAACTTTGGGGGAAATGGCTTTTTTGTATTGAAGCATACTACTTTGGTGGGGGTTATTATTCCTTACTCCAATCATATTCCGCAATTTCCGTGTTATTGCTATAAAAGCCATTTGCTAGGTACAAGTGACTTGGTCCAACATATCCTTCAAAATGGCTGTATTTCAATCTTAGCCAATTTAAAATATGTGGACTTCAATTCTGGGAGTTGAAGTCCACACTTCTTAAAGTGGTCAAGGTTGAAAAATGCTGAATTCAATTGGAATCCTGCACACCTGAAGAAAAACATGGCAACTCATTACTTTCTATCGCTGCTAAGGACGCTTATAATATTTGCTAAAAGCATATTAACAAAGTTAGAAGTACATTGTAAATCGCATGTTTATAATTGATGAATTTTCAGAGAGGGGGATGCAGTTTACAAAGGGCATTCATACAGGTGTATATGGCAGAGCTGACTATCTAACCTGCTTACTTTGAAAACAATGTATTTGGAAAATCTGCAGTTGGATCATACTTGGGTAATTTGTTTATTGGATTAGGTTAGCTATTTCATTTAATTAAGAGAAAGCCAGGATGTAACTGGGAGAAAAACAAATCACCAGGTGATTATTAGGTGAGCAGATGAAAGCAATAAAATGTTAGTAAGCTTCTTAATCACTGACATTTGTTTCCATGTTGCATTGCCAGTAGTATTAGCATATTAAGAGGGATATTTTATTATTCAAATATGGTAGTCTGTCATTGTATGATTTAATATAAGATGCTATCCATCACAGAAATATGGAAAGGCAGCAAGTTTTATATGCTTTATGTTATTATCAATCATTACTTTTTGGAACAAAGGAAGAATATGAATATAATAAGCTTCCAATAAACTGATATATATCTTCCGATTTAAAAGAGAACACTTACATAAATGTTTTCCCCTAAGGAAGAGTTATATTCACGTAACTTTCAGAACTATATAGATAGGTCCATACATTATTTTCGTCCATAGGTTACTTTAGGTTCATATTCGTTCAAAAATGGCATTTTGGCTTAAATTAATTTACCAATACAGCCAAAATCTGGACCTGATACCTGCCCTAGGATTCCATGCCAAAAAAAAAAAAAAATCATTTTTATCATTTTGTGTACTAATGCATTTTTCTTTAGGATTCTTTGGAAAGGCATCAAAGAAAATGTTAGAAATATATTATCTGAGTTATTTCCAAATTATTGCATAACACTGTGATGTTGAAGCATCAGGAGAAATTTAAAATAATGGCTCATAGCTTCCATTACTGCTGCTGGATAATGGTTTCAGTTAACAGTTCCTCTACATCAGGGGTGTCCAACCTTGGCAACTTTAAGACTTTGCTGGCTGAGGAATTCTGGGAGTTGAAGTCCACAAGTCTTAAAGTTGCCAAGGTTGGACACCTCTGCTCTACATCAAGGGTATCAAACTTGGGGCCTGCAGGCTGGATACATCATTTGCAGGCCATGCCCACGCCAGCTCCATGAAGGGAAAAAACATCATGAAACATTATGTTATGGCAACATGACTCGGCAAGTTTGACACCCGTGTTCTACATAAATGGAGGCTCATGAAAGGCCTCTCTATACTCTGGATCTGGATGTTAGATCCAACTGCAAGATAAGAGACTGACACAATTAGGCTGGTTCTCAGGAGCCCTGCTTGCATCAAGATTAGAGTCTCATTTCTTTCAAACACCTTCACTAAATTTAAATCTCAGCCATTAAGAACTCTATACCTTAAACTTGTAATAATATGGTCTGAGTTAGAAACCTTACCAACTCCTGAATCTTAGGTAGCCAACACTTGTACACATCAGTGGTGGGATTCAATTTTTTTTACTACCGGTTCTGTGTGCATGGCTTGGTGGTTGTGGCGTGGCTTGGTGGGTGTGGCTTGGTGGGCGTGGTAGGGGAAGGATATTGTAAAATCTCCATTCCCTCCTCACTCCTGGGAGAAGGTTTCTGCAAAATCCCATTCCCTCCCCCTCCCACTAACCTGCTTTCCAGTCCCATTCTCCTGTGGAGGGCAACAAAAGAAGACCCAGCCAAACAGCTGGGATGTGGGAGGCAGAGAATAGATGGGGGCAGGGCCAGTCAGAGGTGGTATTTTCCGGTTCTCCGAACTACTCAACATTTCCTCTACCGGTTCTCCAGAACTGGTCAGAACCTACTGAATACCACTTCTTGTACACATACCAAAGAAAACCAAAACGTGCAGTACCAGCTCTTGCAGTGGAACATCTTGGATTGACTAAACCCATTGACATCTTGGATTGACAGCTGACTTGGTCAACAAAATACTCTTTCTTCTCTGTTGCATCTTGGACTTCAGTTTCCAGCTATAACTGACTATTTATATCTTCCTGATGGTACAGCTTCTCAACCAAGGCTGTCATAAGACCAGCTTTGCATGGATATCTGCACTTTATTTTTTAAGTTCTGGTGGGCTTATCTAGCAGCCATCACAAGCAAAAGCAATTGAGTACAGCTTCTAAAAGCTACCATTTATGTTAAACAATTGAAACACTGGCTACTTAGCCAACTTTACTTGGATCAACCTAAAGATAAGGAACACTTTCATTCCAAAATTCTTCAAAATGTAAAGTAGGCATATTTTAGACATTTAACTATCTCCTTATCTAATTTGTCTTTTAATTATCCATAATATTCATGCTTAGTTTTTTTCCTTAATTCTGACAGGAGTTTGGGGCGTGGATCGTTGCATTCATCTTTTTTCAATAGTGGCAACTGCATAAAAGCTATCATATTTACAGAAATGCTGTTGGGGTCTTTGGTAAAGATCCCTTTGGTGAAAGAACCTCTTCTTTTAAACAAGTGAATGATTATCATTCTTTTAAATGGAGCAACCAAAGTTGAAAAAGTTTGTTTAGCTCAACTGTATTCACCTAGTAAGTTTTTTAAATTGCCACTTTAGTCATCAGCAATAAGTAGAAAAGCAAATGGATGGAAAAGACAATAAAAATAGTTTTCATCTGGATTACATATGTGATGCCAAATGTGGTGAGTGTGATTGGCAGTATTTTTTTTTAAATACTAGCAGAAAGAATCTTAAGCGGATGCAGAAGTGGGAAAGCAAATAAACAAGTATGCCTAGTGAGGTCAAACTGAATTAGTGACTTGTGAGAACAAGAGAGAGATTATATGAACGGAGGAAGTGCTCAGGGCCATGGTCTTATCCACAACTGTGTCACAGAGGAGACATAAAATGAAAACAAGAGCTGACTGACTTCACCAGGTTTTAATGCGTATATCCTAGCCAAACTGTAGGGTGTCCAGTCATTTTTTTCTAGGACCTTGATTACCATATATATTTAAATATAGGTAATTAAGGTCAACAATTATCCCAGTCTGTGTCTCTTATTTTTGAGGCTCAGTGAACATAATGGGCATAGTACCAGAATGTTTCTTAATAGAAAGTAATGTTAACAAGCTATGCAGGAATATTGAATGCTAGGTTTAGATTTACATTCAACGTGAAATTCAACATGTGGCATTGATCCTTCCTCTGCCTAACCTACCACACAAATCTCTAGGAAGAATACATTGGAGGGCAATGCCATAAATACCACCTTGAGCTTCATGGGAAAAGATTCAGTATACAAATCTTCAACAAAAATACATTTTCATCTCTTGATTTCTTGAGAGTCAATTGGTTAACATATTGTATAGAATTGGAAGTTACAGGACTAGTTATATTATATACCAATGACTGTATCTCAAATGATCCATCTGTTAAAATACTGAAGTTTGCAGATGATACAACAGTTATTGGTCTCATTCGAGACAATGATGAATCCGCATACAGACAGGAGGTTGTTCAACTTGCCTTGTGGTATAACTGGAACAATCTGGAAGTGAACATACCCAAAACCGTAGAAATGGTGATAGACTTTAGATTAGAGCACTGCACATCAGAAACAACTAGATACAAGAACATTTTTTCCCCAAACGCCATCACTCTGCTAAACAAATAATTCCCTCAACACAGTCCAACTATTTACAAAGTCTGCACTACTGTTACTATTAATCTTCTCATCACTCCTTATCACCCATCCCCTCCCACTTGTGACTGTATGACTGTAACTTTGTCGCTTGAATCCTTACGATTTATATTGACTGTTTCCTAGTATGATTTGATTGCATATTGTACCCTATGACTATTATTAAGTGTTGTACCTTAATAATTGACTGTTGACAAATGTATCTTTTCTTTTATGTACACTGAGAGCATTTGCATCAAGACAAATTCCTTGTGTGTCCAATCACACTTGACCAATAAAGAATGCTATTCTATTCTAGTGTGATTATTGACACGTTCAAATCAATATCTCAATTTGTTGCATAAACTTTAAAAAGGAGGGCAGTTTCCCACAAATGATTTTGGATTTGTTAATTGTCCTAGGAAAACAGGCACAGGCAGAAACCTCTCCCAGTTCTCGTGCTGGATGTTTTTTGGGGGGAGACATTCACATTATTGAGGAGGAGAGGGGAAATCTCCATTTTCATAACAAATAGGTTTGCACTTTTTGAAGAAGACTTACATATCTACAATTCATAGAAATATGTGTTTGGAAGTAGATTGTTTCCCCGAGACAGGTTTATATTTGAGTGGGTTGTCTTTTTTGTGTACCAAACAGGACCCCAAAGATATGGTTGCTATTAAATGGAAGCAAACTGTAGCGTCTAAAGATATGGGGCTTCTTATTTCTATAGAACATTGCAGTATTCATATAAAATGATAAAAGTATAAACTGATAATTAAAAACAGAAGCACTAAGATGAGCCAGTCAAACCCATTGTCAAGGTCTGTGATCAAGGAAGCAAAATCTTACATTTGAGGAAATGGAGTTTATATAATTAGGAAGTTAGATAGCAAGAAGTAGCGCTAAAATGAGTCTGTGTATCTTTGTAAATTGACTAATGGAAGCTAATTAGTGCATCAATATTCTTATAAAATGTACTGGGCAAAAGAAAAAGAACAACTGATTTAGTAATACCTCCTAAAATATAAGAAAAGATAAATTGTGTGCATATGGATTTTTCTTGATTTTTCTTTCCAGCATGGCCATGGGCAAAACATTAAATATGCTAACATTAAAAAATTATAGTTTGGCACTGTACATTGACTTAAATATATTTCTGGCTTCAAACTAAATGACTGAATTCTTAAATCTCTCAAGAGGCAGACTTGCTCTAATGTTCCTTCCAGATCCATAACTCATTGCTTAACTGCTAGCTTAGTCTGCTCAAAATCTATCACTAACAGAGTTTCTTGCGGGGGGAAAAACTCATAATCATGCAATTTTTGCTGGAGGGGCAAAACTCTGAGTGAAAGCTGACAACTATCTACACTTTTTTTGGATTAGAGAGCTAAACCTAAAAGGAAACATGTTCATAAATAGTAAATAAAAATGCCTATTTACAGTCCGATGCCCACCTTGTTTTTAAATCTGTCCCACCCACCCACCCTCCACCCCTCAAAAAAAAACCCATGCTGATACACCTACATAGGACTACTTGGAAAGTGTTTCTAACATGTTTCAATTGTACAGACTCTAAAGGTAAAGGTTCCCCTCGCACATACGTTCTAGTCATTTCTGGTTCTAGGGGGCGGTGCTCATCTCCATTACAAAGCTGAAGAGCCAGCATTGTCCGAAGATGTCTCCATGGTCATGTGGCTGGTATGATTAAATGCTGAAGGCACATGGAACGCTGTTACCTTCCCACCAAAGTGGTCCCTATTTTTCTACTTGCATTTTTACATGCTTTCGAACTGCTAGGTTGGCAGAAGCTGGGACAAATAACGGGAGCTCACTCCGTTATGTGGTGCTAGGGATTCAAACCACCAAACTGCTGATGTTTCTGATTAACAAGCTCAGTGTCTTAGCCACTGAGCCCCTAGTGATGCAAAATTGTCATAAAGCACAAGTGAAGCATCAAACAAGAAATATGCTAAACATTTGGCTGGAAAAAGTTTCATTTCTTCAGAGATTTAAAAAAAAACCTGATAAAGCAGATCAATTGATAAAAATATATAGCTGACATATTGTTGCATTCATCTCATTTCCTCTAATGGTAACTAGCAACAGGGACACAATGCCTATGCAGATGTTTTGAAGGAATAGAATGACCTGGATGTGCAAGGGCACTTCTTTCTTTGGCCATGTTTTCATGATGTTGCTTTCATCTTATCCACAACTCATACCCAAGTCACTAAAGTCATGTTAAAACCTTCTTCCCGCTGGAATAGCATTAAAGCCATGTCCAAATGGAACCACAAATCAATTGTATTTTGGCACAACTTTTTTATGTGGGTATGTTCAAAGAGAGACTGACTACACCTCCATAGAATATTTGCACTAAACCAGAATTATTTTTGACAGTTGGCTAAACTTGCTGTTCTTTCAGAATTCTCCTCCTCCTTCGCCTGGTTACTCTCCATTCCATCTTAAGGAGAGTGATTGATGCATGTTACACAGTGGTGGGATTAAAAATTTTTTAACAACTGGTTCTGTGGGCGTGGCTTAGTTGGTGGGTGTGGCTTGGTGGTCATGTGACTAGCTGGGCGTGACCAACTCAATATCACTCACATCGAGGCATGCATCTCCTCGCCTGGCCTCTCAAGACTGTGGGGATGCTGCAATGGTCATAAGTGTGAAAAATGGTCATAAGTCACTTTTTTCAATGCCATTGTAACTTTGAATGGTCACTCCACACAAGGAAAGTACCAGCAAAGGAAGAGAAAAAAACTCCAGAGATGTTCCTGAGACAGGAAGTCTCGTCCTGCCAAGAATGTAATAAGAGTTAATGGAGAGGCAGTTTCTGTAAGCAAACCAAGAATGTTTCCTTCCTACCTTCCTTACAGGATTAGGCCAGTAATTTCTTCTAACAACCGGTTCTCCGAACTGCTTAGAATGTTAACAACCAGTTCTAGTGAATAGGTGCGAACTGGTAGAATCCCACCCCTGATGTTACATTACCAGCTAGTGGAAGTTAGTGGAAGGGATACAAAGCTGGGTAAATCCACTGTTTTCTGTCCTTAGTGTACCTTGTACCTTAGTTCAAGGAAGCCTTCATATCCATGACATAGCATTTAAGCGATGCTTGAGCAGGGTCCACAGTATTGTCTAGGACACTACACATCCTCTTCATGATCTGTTTTCCTTGTTATCTTCTTGGAAGAGGCTTCATGATATCCAAAGCAGAACATCTAGATTCAGTCACAGCTTCATTCCATATAGTACCAACCTTGTAAACTCTCAAGTTTCCTCTTTCTGCTATGTATTCAAAATGGAGAGTAACTAATATATACTCTGTGTGTGTGTGTGTGTGTGTGTGTGTGTGTGTGTCTATGTGTAGATAGATTGATAAATAGATGATAGACAGAGATAATGTAGATAGATGTAGATGGATAGATAGATAGATAGATAGATAGATAGATAGATAGATAGATAGATAGATAGATAGAAAGGTAGATAGGTAGATAGGTAGATATGTGTGTATAGCATGTGTGTATTATGTACCATATGTGTATGGGTATATATACACTTTCTTTTGAGAGCAGGCAATAGAATTTCATTTTTAATGTGTGCTACTGTGCCTACAGTAAAAAATGATAATAAAGGTTATCTCATCTCATCCCAACTTAAAAAAGAGCACCCTTTGCTGTCATCACAACTGTAGCAAAATAGGGATCACAGTGGGAACAATTTTTGTGTAGTTTTGCCTGCTGGAGGACTAATAAGCATCACTACAATTACAGTAGGAGAAGACATTATGGTTTATTTACTATCAGATCAACCTTAAAATACTGTAAAGAAACTTGCTAAATTCTGTGTTTGGTTATAATCCTAATTTCTTGTCAGTGCTAGCATATCTATAGTGATATTCTACTTAGCTTTCATCTTATAAAAGCTGGTCTGTTACTGAAAATAAAGAAGACAAAGGGGAGGCATTGCTTAATCATTCAAGGTCTTCTGTTCGCACATCAGATAGAAAATATGCAGAGAAATTAGCTCTCTGTGGCTGGATACACCCAGTGAATTATGTCATGATGTGGTCTGCTTCTTTGTGTAGGCATACCATATTTGGATGGCAAAATCTAGATGATCTTTAGAAGGCAACACAGAGTTTTCTATATGTCTTCATTGCTATCTTGTAATTGCTTGGAATGCCTGGGTGTGATATAGAAGTTTAGGTGCTTTCTGAAGTCATCCATGGTAATTTGTGACTATAGTTTATGATTTAGCATTTTGTGTGGTCTGTGGTCTCTTCTGAAACACAGAAGCACTTGGATTACATCATTAGCTGGGAAGGCATAATATTTCCATTTTCATGATCAGTTTTTCCTATTAATATATTACCTCAAAGTGTCCTGTTTCAATAAACTATTTAGTTCCTATAGCAACGTATTACCTGTACTGACGTTTACCAAGCAAAAGGGTTTCTATGGCTAATGTCACCCCTGCCTGTTAACCCTCTCCTGTCCAACCTTCCAGCTTATAACAACATATTTTAATTTCATATCTAAGTGAGGAAATCTGACTTCCTTTAAGCCGAGGGTTTCAAACTGCGGCATCACGATGGTGTCATGTGACATATCAGGACTTTCCCCCCCTTTGCTAAACCGGGCAGAGGTGGGGGCCAGCACATGACACATCTGGCCCATGGGCCGTGTTAAGTTTGGGAAATAATGGAGACCAGACATCTGACCAGTGACTTCAACTCTTTAATAATTGTAAATAGAATAGAACAGAGCAAGGCTATGGGCAACAGCAACCCTTTTATAGGGTTATCTGCTACCTTGTTAACCAATGACATGTGCAATAAGTTCAAACTTATAACCAATGAGAAGTGTCCAAATAGTGGCCAATCAGGGACTACTTATGGACCAATCCCTAGTTGTTGTATAAGGGCCAATCAGGTATGCAGGTTCTCAAACCCTGATTTGCATTTATGCTAGTAACTTTTATTGATTCACAACACCCCTCCCTTGGGTTCCGTTTGAGGGGGCTGTAACAAAATCCTCAAGATAGACAGGCCGCTTGGTCTGTCTGGCTGATTTTCGTGGTTCCACCTGGTTTGGTCTAAGGTCCGAGTTCCGTGGAACATTTGGATGATCTTTATTAACTACAGTTTCGCTGCATGGTGATTCCGTGCTGCTTCCACTGTGGTTGTCTCTGCTACTCCGTGTTTCTTCGGGTTTTGCAGTTCGGTTTCCCGTATTAAAGTTCCCTGAAAATTCAACTCCTCCCCGCTTCAAGTTCTGGTGTTTCGCTGGGCCGTAGGGTTTCCGTTGGCCTGCTATTTGTCATATCAAAGTCAATTTCTCGATATTTCCTCCCCCTTGAGTTGGTGAACCCGGGGAGTCATGGGTGCTGGGTGGTAGTCTCGAGCGGAGTTGGTGTATGTGGCGTTTCCACACCCTCCCATCGTCCGTTAGCAGGCGGTAAGATCTAGGCCCAGTAAGGTGGGTAACGGTTGCGGGTATCCATAACGGGTCGCCAGAAAAGTTTTTGGCAAAGATTAAATTGCCTACCTTAAATTCCCGGCATTTGCTGCTGGAGCCGAAGGGCTTTTCCGGTGCGAATGCGGGTGGAGCCGGTCAAGGTGCGATCGTAGTTTCCACCCCATAAGGAGTTCAGCGGGCGTTTTGTTGGTCACGCTGTGGGGCGTGATGTGCTGCAACAAGAGAATTCGATTGATTTTCTCGTCGATGTTGCCAAATTCCATTTTGTGGAGGGTCTTTTTACAAATTGTACCATGCGTTCTGCACGTCCATTCGCCGCAGGGTGCGCGGGTGAGGTTAGCGCATGGCGGATGCCCGATCAGCAAGATATTGTTCAAAGGGTAATGCAGTAAACTGTGGGTCGTTGTCCTAGACCAACACGTCCGGAATCCGTGTGTGGCAAATAGTCTGTTTAATTTATTGATGACTGAGTCCGTTGTAGTTGTATTCATTCGATGAATCTCGAGCCAGTTTGAATAGGCGTCGACAGTAATGAGGAAAGTGTGTCCTTTGGTAGGCCCCGCAAAGTCAATATTAATACGGGACCAAGGTCCCCTCGGAGTTTCCCATTCTGTTGGGCTTGCTTTAGGTGGTGCGTTGCTGACGCCCTGGCAACGCTGACAAGTAGTGACCCAGGCCTCGATTCTTTTGTCGATTCTCGGCCACCAGGCGTAGCTGCGTGCGAGTGCTTTCATCCGCACGATACCCGGATGTCCCTCATGCAATACCGCCAAAACAGTTTGTTGCAATTTGCCAGGGATTACGACTCGATCACCCCACAAGATACAGCCTTTTTGGGAAAACAGTTCGGTTTGGCGGGCTTTGAAAGGTGCCCATTCCGTGCTATTTGGTCCGTCGGCCACCCCCGCTCAACCCAGCGCAGGATGTGTTGCAGAACTGGGTCACGTTTCGTTTCAAAAGCAATGTCTCTAGCCTCAAGGGTGGTGCATGTAGAGCTTCGATCTGTAGTGTTGAGATGGTTGGGGCTGGATCTACAACAGAGTCTGGGAGCGGTGTTCTGCTCAATGCATCAGTGTGGAGAATTGATTTCCGGGCGATGTTGCAAGGTGTAGTTGTAGGCTGCCAAGAATTCGGACCAATGGGTCATTCTGGGGACAATATATACGGGGTTGGTTTATTACCCGCAATGATCCCCAGTAGCGGTTTATGATCGGTAATTATCATAAACGCATGGCCATAAACATATTCATGAAATCTTTTAACTGCAGCCACAATAGCTAAAGCTTCCTTGTCCAGCTGACTATAATTTCTTTCAGCTTTAGCTAGGGTTTGCGAAAAAAACGCGATGGGGGCTTCCGCCCATTTGGTAATACGTGGGCCAGAATTGCCCCAACCCCAAAAGGTGATGCGTCACACGTGATAGTGAGTGGAAGAGTCTCGTTGTACTGCATAAGTACAGAATCAGAAGTTAGCAATTTCTTTACTTGTTGGAAAGCACATTGTTCCCGTTGTCCCCAAACCCACGTTGCTTTTTTGTCTAATAGTCTATGCAATGGTTCTGCTACCGTTGCTTTGTGTGGTAAGAAGACATTATAGAAATTGATAAGTCCAAGAACGCCTGTAAGTCTGCCTTGTTCCTTGGAGTGGGGGCCTTTTTAATTGCCCTTAATTTGTCTTCGTGGGATGGATTCCTTGGCTGTCCAGGAGGTATCCCAAAAATTCTACTTTTTCGGTACATAACTGGCATTTATCTTTTTAACTCTGAGGCTCATGCTGGAATCTTTGTAAAACCTCTCTGAGTCGCTTTTTCTAAGATGTCTTTGTTAGGGGCGGCGATGAGTACATCGTCAAAATATGGTACGACCCTCTGATCCCTTGTAACAACCTTTCCATTAAACTCTGAAAGATTCCGGGGCAACGCTACCCGAACTGGAACCGGTTGCATTTAAATGCGCCCTATGCGTTACGATAGTTTGCGCTTCTGCCGTGGTAGGGTCTACAGGCAATTGCTGATACGCCTGGGCTAGATCTAGTTTAGCAAAACTTTCCCGCCACCCAGGGAATGGAGCAAGTGTTGCACTACCGGCACTGGATATGCACTTTGCTGTAGTGCGTGGTTTAAGGTGGCCCGGTAGTCTCCGCAAATTCTCAGTGACCCATCAGGCTTGATAGGCGTCACTATAGGGGTTTCCCAGCGGGCGTGGTCGGTGGGTTCCAGCACGCCCTGGGCTATTAGTTTATCGAGTTGTTCGTCGATTTTAGGCTTCAAGGCGAATGGCACCCGACGTGGCTTAAGGCGGATGGGTGCTATCTCAGGGTTCAAATTAAATGAAATCGGGTCCCCTTGTACTTGCCTAGTCCGTTCGCGAAAACGCCTTGGAATTCTTGACGAGTGCCTCCTCCCAATCGTTGCTCTCGGCCGGTGGACCCGGCACAGTAATTCCGAGCGGCCTGAACCATTGAAGGCCTAAAAGACTAGGCCTGTCGCGTCCACGACAGTCAGTGGCAGAGCGACGGCACGGTCCTTGAAAGAGATCTGAATCTGCGGGACCCGACGACGGGAATTCAGTTGCCCTGATAGTCTTTGAGTATAACCCTTTGAGGGTTAAGGTCTTGGCGGCGAATCGTTGGAATGAGCTGTTGGAGCGTTTTCCACGACACCATCGAGAGGGAAGATCCCGAGTCTACCTCCATCATGCAAGGTTTGTTTTCGATGGCGACCTTTACCGGATTTTCCCGGCATCAAGGGATGTAGCGTGGCCAATGGTGATTGTTTGGTGGGTCTCTTCCCGCCTGGGTTCTTCACGCCTGGTGGAAGTGGTGGATGGCTTGTTTCTGTAGGAGTGGTTTCCATTGGTGGTTCAGTTTTTCTCGGTGTGTGCTGAAGAATCCTGAAGATTGGCATTCGGCCTGTCGCGGTTTGGAGTTTTGTTTGCTTCTGCAAATCTTTGCGATGTGACCTCATCTCCGCAATTTCGGCAGAGTGCATCGAGGAATTTGCAGCTGGATCGTGGGTGATTCGCCCCACATCCTGCACACGGTCAGAATGAGGGTTGTGTGAACTGGTCTCGCTCCGCTCGGAGTCAGTTGACCTCTTCCTCATCGCTTTCTGATGGGGATTCTAGGTCTTCGTGGTGAGTCGATACCGGGTGTCTCCCTGAGCGAGGCGAGGTATCATTGGCGAGTTTACGAGCGGTGCGTTGGTGCGCGCATTCGGCTGCCGACTTCTTTGTCGCCTCCGCTGCCGAGGCTTCTTTAAGGGCATCGTTGAGGCTGATGTCCCCTTAGCCATAATTTTGCTCTGGATCGCGCTGTCTTCTAGGCCTAGAACCAGGTGGTCCCGGAGGGCTTCTTCTAAGTTGGTGAATCCGCAGAGGCCTCCAAGGTTGCGGAGGTCCGCGATGTAATTGGCAAGGCTTTCGCCCTTCCGTTGGTCCCTCTGGTAATATTCATGTCTTCTGACTAACGGTTGGCACGGTGGGCGCGTAGTGAGCCCGTAGTAAGGGCTCGAGGACGTCCCAGTCCATTTCTTTTACCTCTGCTGGCTTGGCAAGTGATTTTGCCATTTTAAACACGGTAGGCCCGCAGTGAGTTAGAAAGATAGCTCTTTTTTTGCTGGTTGTTGCATCTTTTAAATTGTTGGTCTCCAGAAACATCTGGAACCGATCCATGTATGCCTCCCAGTCTTCGGTCTCTGGGTTGAATGGAGCGGGTGGTACGGCACCGCTGGCCATGTTGCCGTTGATGGTGCGTGTTCGACCACGTGCTCTGTTGGTTGCTCTGTAACTCAGTCAGCTCTTCGATCTCCGGATCCCACCCTCGTCGCCAGTGTTAAGTTTGGGAAATAATGGAGACCAGACATCTGACCAGTGACTTCAACTCTTTAATAATTGTAAATAGAATAGAACAGAGCAAGGCTATGGGCAACAGCAACCCTTTTATAGGGTTATCTGCTACCTTGTTAACCAATGACATGTGCAATAAGTTCAAACTTATAACCAATGAGAAGTGTCCAAATAGTGGCCAATCAGGGACTACTTATGGACCAATCCCTAGTTGTTGTATAAGGGCCAATCAGGTATGCAGGTTCCCAAACCCTGATTTGCATTTATGCTAGTAACTTTTATTGATTCACAACAGGCCGCGAGTTTGATACCCCTGCTTTAAGCTAAATATGTTACTGTATATTGTGTTCAAAAAGGTTTACAGCGCACGCACTCTCAACCTATACCTGTTTCCAGAAACCTATTTTGCTTACTTGGGTTTATTCCCAGGTAAATATGGGTTTGCCACCTCTCTCTCTCTCTCTCTCTCATTCTCTCTCTCTCTCTCTCTCTCTCTGTGTGTGTGTGTGTGTAGCTTCCAGACAGTTTTTGGTTTCTTGACATTGCCTGGACAAGTCCTTGCTGTTTTCTTGTCAAGAATTCAGAAGTGGTTTGCCACTGTCTCTTCCCAAGGTCTGAAAAAGAGTGATTGGCCCAAGGTCACCCAGCTGGCTTCATGTTTAAGGGGGGGACAAGAACTCTTGGTCTCCATTGTGCCATGAGGGAATGAGCAAATCATCTCCTGTTTACTCCAAAGGTGCCCATTGTCTCCCTCTCTTCTAAACACTGATCCACGTGAATATTTTGCTGAAATGCAAGTATAGCACATTGGACATTTTTCCAAATGGGAATGCACAACATTACTCTCTTCCCCAACATACTGGGAAGGCAATCTTTTTTTTCCTGTTAGATACCCAAATTAGTGCTTTCTGATTTGTCTCAGTGATGCACTTGGGTTTGCCTAATGTGCAATAGGTTTCTGTCTCATGCAGAGAAGGAAGTAGTAGGCGGGCAGAATTTGCTAGCACAAGCTTACCTGTAGGGAGTGAGAGACCACCGCTGCCTTTTTTGCTCTGCGACAATGGAAATGGCAAAAGGGGGAAGCCTCCATACCCATCAGGACAGTCTTTATATCTCTTAGAACTAAGTCCTCCCATTTTCCCAACATGTTTACTTTACCTCATACAATGAAATTAAATACCATCTTCAGTGTACATTATGACTATGAAAATAAACACAAATATACATCCTTCACATTTTATACATTGAATTGAAAACCCCTGATATTGCATTAATTTTGCACTATACAGCAGAATTCAAAAGAGCTACTGCCCTGGGATAGAAGCTGTTTTTCAGCCTATTTGTCCTTGTTTTTATTATTCTGTACCGTCTGCCAGATGGTAATAGTTCAAAAAAAGGATGCCCAGGATGAGATGGATCTTTGAGAATGTTCTGAACTTTCTTAAGGCAGCGGGAGCTATAAAGCTCTTCCAAAGAGAGGACAAAGCAACCAACTGACTTTCTGGGCAATGACGTTAACCCTCTGGACTGCTGTCCTATCTGCCACTGTGCAATTGGCAAACCATACAGAGGTGTAGTAAATTAAGATACTCTCTATGGTGCAGCGATAGAAGGTCACCAGCAGTTTTTCATTCAGTTGTTGTTTTCTGAGAAGTCTCAGGTAGTATAATCTCTGCTGGGCTCTTTTGACCAGTGCGGCAATGTGAGCACCCCAGGTCAGGTCCTCTTTTATGGAAACACCCAGAAACTTAAAACTGACCACTTGCTCCACTTGGTCCTTAACAAGACACGTTATTAAAATATGCCATCCAGTCCTGTACAAACAAATTTTCTCTCCCACTGCTCAAATAAAAGAGGAATTCTGAGTGTCAAAAAGAGAACTAAAAATAAGGGTCATTTCTCCACTTTTTACCCTAGATGTGAGCCTTGGAAAACGTGGCATGGAGAACTTTCATTTGGTTCTTCAACCCTGCCAGACTTATTGACTAACTGAAATTTATATCCTATTTGGTTCCCTCCAGATGTGTTTGTACTGGAATTAAATTCCTAGCCAGTTTTGAGTATTAGTTACAACATTCCTTGGAAGCTAGAGCTTCCACCTATCTGTGGAGCACCTTATTTGAGACCTTGTTGGTCTAACACAGGGGTGTCAAGCTCACATCGTCACGTGGCATCATGTGACATATCGGGACTCCCCCCCCTTTGCTAAACTGGGCATGGGTGTGGCCAGTGCATGATGCATCTTGCCCATGGGTCAGGAGTTGGCAGCCCTGGTCTAACAGCACAAGTAGCTTAAAAGCAAGGATTAATCAGTGAGTGGATAACCCACTTAAAAGAAATAATTGTAGTTGCAGAAATGAGGTTGAATTCCATTGGTGCAATGTTGATAAAGGAAGGGAAGGAGTATCTATTTTACTCTCCTTTCAACATTTCTCTTTCTGAAAATTAAGACCTTAAGCACGTTTTCTTTAATGTATGAAATTCTGCCCCAGAAAAAATGCTCTAAATGAGCCCATCATTTTTTCAGGCACATGTTTTTCTTTTAGATGTGTTGTGTATTTTAGATCTTTGATTGTCTTTAATGCAATATGAAACAACATTAACTAAAATGGTCTTGAAGTAAAATGATTCAAATGTTAAAAAATATACACTGAACCAAGCCAGTCAGCATGAAATTAATGAAGAACCCATAGCATCCGTGGTTGTGTTTTCCCACACAAATGAAACAGATAAAAAGTAAAAGAATTTACTCATTGACACCCATTTAAAATATCTGAGTTGATCAACTGTTTCACTGATCTGCAGCCAGACTTTGAAGTCTATCTTGGCTCTCTGGAATTCAACCAGCTACTTTCCAGACCTTCTAATGCTTTGCAGATCTCTTGCATTATGCGTTCCAGATGGCTGCTTTTAATTCCTCTTCCCTCTTCTCCTTTTGATTTAGTTATTGGATAATTTGGGAACAAAACACTTTTTGAAGTATCCTTCTAGTTTTAATGCTGTTTGGAAATGAGGGAAGATTTTAATGACTGGCAGTGTTGATTGTTGTTCATTTTGAAATAATATTTACTTTTTCAAAACTGGCCATTCTGAAGCACTGGGACCTTAATGAGCTCATAAGCAGATAGTTAATTGCTGAAAGAAAAGTAGGTATGTGCATGATAACCGAGAATAACACCATCTCTTTGGATATTTTCCAACAAGATTACTATGTTCGTACAAGAAATCAAATTTGTGAATCATCAGTTCAATTGTCTCTGAAGCAGAGACAGAGGTGGTATTCAGCAGGTTCTGACCAGTTCTAGAGAACCAGTAGCAGAAATTTTGAGTAGTTCAGAGAACCGGCTACCACTTCTGGCTGGAGATTTTACAATATTCTTCCCCTGCCATGCCCACCAAGCCACGTATCCAGAACCGGTAGTAAAAAAATTTGAATCCCACCACTGCTCTGAAATCACTTCATATCCTGATAATGCCCAATTCCATATGACTTGGTCAACCATCTAAATATGATTTTATGAACCATGACAACCATGACAACCATGACCTGGATGATTAAGAATCTTCATAGACATCTCTCAGAAAAGGAAGAACTCTATAGTTTTGGGGGGGATTCCTGTAACATATCCCCAAAATGCTTACATTGGAGTTTTAGGTATTCAAGCATTCTCCAAAGAAGAAAACCACAAAAATCTCTTTTAAACATTCATAGCATTTGATAGAACAGATGCTAAAACCAGATTTTTGCTCAACAAACAGTACCACTATTCTGATAGTCTTATGACTATTGAAGCTGCATGAGCTGTCCTCACCATTAACTGGAGATAAAATATCCATACACTTGTAAGACTTTATATATACACATTCTTTGACATTAAAACTCACAATCCTTCTCAATGCTGTCACAAATGCTTTCCAAAATGTTCCTTACATAAAGAAAGTGAATTTAGCATATGAACATTGGGGTGACCTTGTGAATTGCAGATATAGGGATGCATGCTTTGCACTTTTGTTCTACGGACTGACAAAAGTGATTTTAAAAAATAAATAAATGAAAAACCCCATCTGATGTTCATAGAGAGTGACTTGACACAGTCTAGACTGCAAATGTGAAGTGAGACGCATGTGTTTCTCCTGCTGTGCTTAATGTAAGGCCAGTACCACTGTGTGGATTCTGTTTCAGAAGTTTTGTGCCAGCTTAAAAGCCGGCCAATGATGGATTAGAAAACACTTTTTATCATCCCTTAGAAGCGGTTTAATATAAGTGATATGTGGTTGGTTATGGTGAGCCAGAACTACTGTGGTTAGCCCTTATTGACTCTAAGTGATTTTTAAGGTGCATTTAGGAAAGCTGAAACCAAATATCTTGGTCAGTCTTAATGGCTGCTTTTTTCAATATTCATAAAGGAACAAATTTCTTTTTCATATAGTTCTCAGATATTTAGCCAGCTGGTTTTTAAAGCATAACATGAGTTGTTAGTATTTACACTTTGGTGATGAATGGCCTCGGATCAGATATCTCATATATGTTCTGTGGGCTCATGTAGATTTCAGCCTTTTCAATGTGAGGCCACAATCTTTGTGTTTCCTCATTATGCTAGCCAATATTTTGAGCAACTCCACCTACCTTGCCAGAAATAGTAGTAGGAGGGCCATAGTGTTTTTTCTGTGCTATTCAAAAGTCAGGAGGAATCTGGTGGAAATTAATAAGACATTTTATTAAAAGGCATAAGCTTTTGTTATTCTGAAAAGATGCTATCAACCTTGCCAGAGAATTCCAAAATTTCCTCTTTTGTCTCAGCGTGTCTCTTATATAACAATAAATGATGACTAGAATATGATATATAGGTAGTCCTTCACTCAGGACCAAATTGAGCCCAATATTTCTGTTGCTAAGCAAGACAGTTGTTAAGTGAGTTTGGCTGATTTTATGACCTTTCTTGTCCCAGTTAAATGAATCATTGCAGTTGTTACGTTAGTAACGTGGTTGTAAAATGAATCTGGCAGCCACATAGATCCCAATGTGGTACTGATGCATTTTGAAAAAGAAAATAAATAATTTAAAAGAATTGAATGGTTTACTGTAGGCAATCACCTGAAGCCATTTATTTTCAAGTGTCCTGGGAATATGTTAATGTACTCCCATTTTCTCTTTCTGCAATTTCTGCAATTTTTCAAGGCAAAGCAAACAGCTCATAATAATGGCACACTTTCCTAAACTACAATTTAGCACATGGTAAATTAATTCAAACCAGTCCCATTTGAATCCTTCGGTCCCTTCTCTTCTTCCCATCACCGTAAATGTGAATGAAATGAAAGAAAGGAACACATTTTATTCTTTTATTAATTTAGTTCAGATTCACTTAGAAGTCAGGACTGTGTGACATTGAAAGATCCACTGTACCTCATAGTTTCAAACACTTAAAATTTTACTTATTAAAGGAGAAATTTACTCATTAAAGGAGAATATTTGTAGGGTTGACATGAGGGGTTCTTGGTGTTCTCTGAGCTTGCTTTTTTTCTTGCAGACATTTCATTATCCAAACAATACACCAAGGGTCTTCAAACTTGGCAAGTTTAAGACTTATGGACTTCAACTCCCAGCATTCCTGACCTAACATGACAGGAGGAGGAATTCTGGGAGTTGAAGTCCACAAGTTTTAAAGCTGTCAAGAAGACCCCTGCAGTACACTGATGATGTTACCTAGTCTGGGTAATGAAATGTATGCAACAACATAAACAAGCTCAGAGAGCACCAAGGACCTCTTACTTAAAGATTTGTTCTTCATGTAGCTCCTCAAAAAAACCAATCAAGCAAGCAAACTAAACCCAGGAATATTGTCCTAGCATTTTTCAGCCACAGCTAAACAAAGGAATACAGAGATTTACCCATTACCCTAATACTTCAAACCTTTTTCTTTCACTTTTCAATTTTATTAAAACCAAGACAAACAGAGCCAGAACAGTATTTGACCCATTGACCAACTATCTGATTCATCAGAGGAGTTAGATAGTTACGAAAAACTCCATCTCTCTCTCTCTCTGTCTCACTCGGTAAATTTTAATAAAAGTGTTTGTGCAGGTGGGTTCAAAGGAGGACCATCTATCATGTAATAACCGCTGAGTGAGAAAAGTTTACATAATACCCAATAAGCAATTCAGAAGACAAACTGGTTAGGAATTATGTAGGCAGATGGAAAGTTAAGTTTCTAATGCTCTCTGTCAGTTTCTCGCAAGGAAACTCAGTGAGGAAATCACAATTTGATCCTGGTCCCATTACATTTTCCCCCATAAGCCATCGTTCTGCTTCTCTGCTCAGGAAAGGAAATATCTCTGAAACAAAGTCACAGGTTGTCTAGTATCTTTTAAAAACAGCTGGCAAAGCATTTGCAGGCTGCGGTTAGTAGGGATGAAGATGAACCCTAGGTTGGGGGCATGGGGAGAGAAATTTAAACACGTGACAATTCTTCTTTAAAGTATTGATCAGTTTTTTTTTACTTGACTTGTAAAGATGTTTGGAAATTCCATATCCAAAATTGAATTACATAATCTGCATATCAATTTATTTTCACAATCCACTTTAAAAACCATTCACACTAGTTTCTCAGTCGAGTAAATTTCTCCTCAAAGGAATAGTAATGCAGATCACAGAAATGTCTTCCTATTATCCCAGTGGTTGCTTTCTTAATCCCCTTCAGCTGATTAGCAGCACTGACCTATTTAATTGGCTTTTTGCTTGACCATTTATTTGACCTTGAAGTCCACTAAGAAACCAGTACACACACAGTATTAATCTGGGGGAACATCTTCCCACTGTTTTGATTCTGTAAGTTTATATATTTAAAAAAATCAATGTAGAATTGCTTGCCTTGTACATTCTGTTCAACACAACCTCTCTCCCCTCTGTAACAACAAACACACTAATAATGATAGACTTACTATAATTCAGCTCTCTAACATGTCAGCTAAGAACTGACATTGATAATCCAAACTGCCATTGCATGTGGAATATGCAATAATAGATGGAGAATAGATGGCAAAGTCCTGACAAGGCTTTGGAAATGATGGATGATCCACAATTTCACACATGCCACTCAGTCTGTCTGGATTATATCTGGTTTTTATACACACTGAGATATAAGGGAAAAGCAGCAGGTTTCCTGCCAGAGAGCACAATAGTTCCGAGGTCACTGACTTCAAGTAAATGTTATTAAAATCAACATTATGCTTTGCTCTCACATTAACGGCATCACAACAAATTGGTCTATTTTCCTTTTGCTCTTTTGTACTGTATATGACAACCTACTTGTCTGATCAATAACTGGAAACTTTTGGCTGTGAAAAGACTGCAGAGTTTACATGTTGCTCAGGATACTTGAAATGAAACTTACAAGCTCTTTAGTTATACCTGGATGTCATTGTTGTCTTACAATATACCTGGATGTATACCTGGATATAATTGTTCTCTTACAATAACAATTACTCTATAATAATAAATTGAGAAGTTTATGTGCTAGCAAGCTTAAATAATCAAGCTAGCATTACTGTACATTTGTAATATTTCATTTTCTATTGGCACTTAAAAATAATTTCTTATCCGCACAACTTCTTGGGCAAAAAGAAAGCTACAATAATCAAGTCAACAGCTGAAACAATTTACCTGCCCAATTGCTAGAGCTGCTCTTTTGATGTGTCACTGTGAAGCATTGACAATTCAATGATCTTTGACTCCTGCACAAGTGGTGACAATGTGTCTGCAGCACCTTCCAAAAAAAAAAAAACCCCTTTGGCAAAAAAATAACCAACCACATCTGGTTTCTCCAGAGTAGATGGAGAAAGCAGCTATTAAGCAAATTTTAGTTGAAGCAAACTGCAGGTCTCTGTCAACAACCCTAAGATGTGTGAGAAATAATAGCCTAAGGAAGAAAAGAGAAGCAATTTACATTCTGCATTTTCTAACATTTACTGATGTAAATGATTATACTTGCTTGCTTTTTGTCCACTCTAAATGATTGCAAAATATCAGACTAGATGGGGGGAGAAGAAAGAGGAGAAGAAACAGAGGCATCAAAATAATTTCTTGCAGGGGGATCCTTTACAAATCTAGTCCAAACTGATTTTCATGGAGTTCAATAGGAATTACTCTGTATTTTCAGAGGTGAACAACCAGACCCACATGTGCAGAATACGAGCTAACTATTATGTTTTACCTATAGTACAGGAATTCTTCAGTTTGGCAGCCTACTCTTGGGAACAATTAGAACTTGGGTGTGTCCATCCATGCCCTTTTGTGGTTCTGCAATGGCTCAAGACTAACTCCGTGCTGGATTCCCGCCTCCTATCAGGCCAGGTGCTTCCCAACAATATAGTTCTGAATAATTTTGAATGTGAATGAAAATTGCAATTCTATACACACTGCGCATAGCACTGAATTAGATACTTCTAATAGAATTCAAACTCCCACCATCTGCTATACCTCCTTTAATGGCCAATGGCAATGCTGGTGAGTGGGAATTATAGATCAACATGTCTGGAGAGCACTGTTTAGAAGGCTCATAAAGCAATGCGTGATAGCAGTGAGAATTTTGGAAAATTATTGGAATCTGAAGGATCACCATAATGTAGGAAGGGCTATGTGATGTAGTATGCTGCAGACAACATAATGAAATCTGGCAAGGTGATCCAGTTTTTAATTATGTTCACTTCTGAAAGATGTTAGAGTATTTATGAGTTCCTACAACCCAGTCTACTTTCATCATTGTATCTGCAATCCAGGAAGCTGTTGTGGTTAAGAAGACACATCAAGCTTAGGAAAGGTAAAGACATGGTGAAGTTGTTATTTACAACCAATGTTTTATAAGTATCTACTTAATTTTAACAGGGGGGAAATTATGGCAGATAAATTGTCTAGAAAATATGTGCTTGGGGTTTGCCACATCAATTTTAAAAGCTTATCATAGTCTAAACTGTAAACAGAATGCTTGATACCAAAATCAAAATCATGTAGATCCTTAACATTTGAAATTGCAAAATGTATCAATATGTGCAGAGACCAGTTAGAAATTGTGTGAAAAACTGAGATCCACAATTCCCTACATCTATCCAAAATTCAGTCATGCTTCACTTTATTGATTGGCTGATTGATGATTGACTAATTAGATTTGTGTGCTGCCCATCTCATCTTACAGTAAAACATCCAAAACACATCTATTTCAGAATTTTAAAACAAGAATAATGAACTATTTTACTATTGATATTTGATTTTTCAGGAAACAGACTTAAGCAAATGCTAAATTTATTCTTGGGTCAGGAGCAGCCAAATTAATCAGTTTACCAGTTTGTCATGGAAAAAGAACAGATGCAAATGAAATATGCATAAACATGTTTTTTCCCCCAAACTAAAAGCCTGCATTCTTACCACACACCATATGAAACATTAGACACTTGAAAGCTCTTGTCTCCAAGACAAAATATAGCATTGCTTGGAGCAAAAAATGAAAATAGCATGTTCCATTTCAATTTTAGGAAAAACTTAAGTCTAGTATATAATTTCTTATTTTGGAATATGACCAAGATTGATGGATAAAATATCTATCCTAGAGAAAAGTGAAGTCAAACAATCCAGTTCAGGCTTTTGCATATTATCTAAAAGATAAATTATGATAGTTATAAGAATTTGGTACGTGATTCACATGCAGATGGAATTAAGCTATCATTTTTGTGTGTCTAAGGACATTTTGAGGCAATAGAGAGCAGTTGTCTGCTACCTATATTGAATTATATATTTCAATATTAAGGAAGAATTGTGGAGAAAGTATTTACAGAAAAGGTTAATTTTCAAGAAGAAATATTGGTGCCCTTAAATATTTTTAGAACTTGAGTATCAAACTCACCATGTCCCATTGCCATCACATGATGTATTGCAATGTTTTTCCCCTTCATGGAGCTGGGGTGGGCATGTGACGCATCTGGCCTGTGGACCGCCAGTTTGACACCCCTGTTTTAGAACACCTCACTATTACTGCCACTTGGACTAATGAGATCCAGTACTGTAATTCTCTATGTCAGATTGGTGGATCTGAGGCCCAAAGAATCTTCTAGTAGAACCATTCTTGGAACAGAAAAGATGAAATAATTAGCACCATAAATTTCAGCTTTATGAATACCTCTGCTATCTCCAACACATAACTAATTTTGCCAAGTAAGAAATGAATGGCCAAGGACCAATGTTCTGTGCTATGTATATTTTTTCCTCTGTATTCCATTTTCCTCTATAATTCATACTTATTTGTTTTTGATGTTTATATCTTTCCTTTCCTTTAATAACTCAAGATTGGTATTCCTTGCAATTCTATCCTCATAATAACAATTCTGTAAGATAAATCATGATGACACAGAGTGTCTAGTCCAAGATCAACCATATTTGGCACTGAAGCTACCTGCTGTTGATATTTAACACATAGCTGAAAGTGTTTCTCAACCTTGGCCTCAACCTCAACCTTCAAAATGTGTGGATTTCAAGTTCCAGAATTGAGCTTCACACATCCTCAAGTTGCCATGGTTGAAAAACATTGCTTTCAGCTCTGTGTTAAGCATCAACAGCAGATTACATTGCCTTAAAGTAATCATGCATGTAGCATAGTATGAACCAGAAAGTGATAAGTATGATGCAACCCACCCCTAAACTAAAGTTAACTTACTAATTACAAATGTTGTTTTATGAAGTTTGAAACAATGTTTTACATATACATTTCTAGCATATTTTGGACTAAATGAACCCTAAATTCTCTGCCAGAAGAAACCTCTGCAACATGATGACACGATCCTTTAAGACAACTTGTGATTAGACCCATAGATTTATTTATTATTTAAGGTGCAACATCTTAATTGTTTATTTACTTAAATAATGCATTACTTACTCTGTTGAAGTGTGCTTAATTTTATGTTATGTCTTCCAGGAAGAGGAGATGAAAATGGAAGAAAATATTAATTTCTTCTGCTCTTCTTTTTATTTACTATCATTCCACCCCAGAGTGAAATCAGAATGCCACTTATTTCTGCAAATGTTGGGCAGTTTCTGCCTACACTTGTACACTTCCTGAAGTTGGGTGGTGTATCTTGGCCTCTCCAAATCAGAATGTACACTCATTTATGTCTCCACCTAAATATGGATTTGTGGTTTCTGAAGGTCTCAGATCTCTGGCTAAGATCTGAATTACATGAGCCTGGTTTCTCTCCCAGGATTTTCTACCAAATGAGTAAGGCTCCTCCCATGGCATGTTGTGAAACATCAAGAAAAAATGTTTTTCTCCTAGTTTATACCATTCTCATAGACTTTGTGGAGAACACTTTGATCTCCCCCACCATTTTTGGATCAAGTTGTGGATATAAGTTTACCGAGTACCATTTTTAAAAAAATGTCATTCAATTTACAAATTCAAGGACTATAATTACATGCTGTAGTAACAATAGTAAAACCTAAAACCTTCCATTTCCAATGCTACCATATTTATGTGAAGACCTTGATTGCTTTTTCCAATGACCTTTGAACTCATCTGTAGTTATCATCCAAAATTCTATATTTGCTGCTCTTTGTTTTTTTTTTAACAAATGCAAAAAAGACAATTAGAAATATATGTAGTGGGTCATAATACAAACAGCACTCATTTAGCAACAACAATCAGGACTAGCAACTTGATCCCTAAATAAAGCAAACATTCAGTGGAAAATAAATGACATTACCCTATTTAATATTTTATGTTGGCTTTCCTTTTTATTCACCCCGTTCTTACCCCAGCATTGGATAATTAACAAGAATCATTGTGTGTATTCCTGGTTCCGGTTTGCAGGGCTTCGGCAGCAGGCAGGAATCCACGATTGTGCGTGGTTTCTGCCTGGGCTCGCCGCTGGAGTGCCCCAGCTGGCTTCGGGGCTAAGCTACCCCGAAGAGGTGGTGAAGATGGGGGAGTGCCAGCAGGGTCGAGGGGAGCCGCATCTCTCCTCCTCGGCTGGTCAAATTCCCTTTCCCGAAGGCGGTAGAGCGGCGGTCAGAGATGGCCACCTCAAAGAAGCACTCAACCGGAAAAGAAAGTGCAGGAGGAAGTTAAGAAGTGAAAGTTTTGGCTGACCGGGATAAAAAGCAACAACTAAGGTACCCTGGAATTTAAATTTTATAAAAGATAACATTGCTCCCAAAGAAGAGTCAGAAGCAGCGAATGAAAGTGAAAAGGGAAAGTTTTTTTTTTCCTTCTCTCTCCTTCCTTACATTGACAATGAAGAGAGTTGAATAAGAAATCGGAAAAATCTGCTTTGGCACTAATAGGCATTAAGCTGAAAATATAATTAATTGCCAAAGGGACAACAAAGATTTCTGGACACTAAAAAATCCTTTTTTTATAAGCAGGAAGGGGGAGGAAAAGAATAAGGACAAGATCTGGAAGGAGGAGATTGCCTGGACTTCAAAAAAATCTAAAATTAAATCTCAATAGGACTTCTAAAAGATACATTTTAACTGGAACTTTGTAACCAAATAGTAACCCCAGGAAGAGAAAGTGAGAAAAGAAGAAAGTGTAAAAAGAAACAATTTGTGTGTATTTGGATTGCTTGGTGACTTTTGGATTTTTGGATATTATATTTGAATGATTAAAAACAATTGGGTGGTTGTTTAAAAAATTCTACAATGGCATTACCCTTGGATGAATTGAAAATGAAATTTAAAAAAAGTTATTTTATTTCATTAATTTCTATTACATCTGACTTCCAGTTAATGTTTTATGTGGCTGTTACCTGAATCATCTGCTTCCTATAGCTCTCCTATTACTTTGTTTTCCACTATTACTATTAATTGATTCATTAACATGTAAAAGATATTGTTCATGCTTAATAATTAATATAAAACCAATTAAATATTAAGTCACTAAAATGGAGTACTAGACACACAACAGTGGACCTCTTAGTGGAGCAAGAAGTAAAGCCTGAAGCTTATAGTGCTTACTTATAAATAAATCTGATTTCAAGAAAATCTATTGATAAAATTTCACTGAAATGCTTTTTGATGCATGATCTGGTTTTCTAATTGACATTATTTTCAGAGGAGAATGAAAATTGTTTTAATAACCACTATTTATGGCTTAATGTGTACAATCACACATCTTCTGATACAATAGAATCGGATGATATAACAGTAGTGGACCTTATTCAGGATTACAATGAGGGTGCTTACCAGGAAGAGGTGGACGGTTTGGTGGACTGGTGTAATAAGAACAGCCTGGTTTTAAATGTAGGAAAAACAAAAGAGAAAAACAAAAGTTTCTAGTTGTGCAGCTAATGAGCAGGTTAGCTTGGTCGCTCAACAGTAAGAAACTGGTGAAGTGGGCACAGCAGAACCTGAATTTTCTGTGTCATATGAAAAGAGCACATCTTCCTTCCGCTGTCCTTACCACTTTCTACAAAGGGAAGATTGAAAGCATCCTGTCATACCGTTTGGTTTGGATGTATTACTGTTTCAGGCAGGTAGGCTGTACAGAGAGTGGTAAGAATGGCAGAGAATATTATTGGAAGTTCACATCCTTCTATCCAGGACATGGCATACAAGTAATGCTTGACCAGGGTCCAAAGTATAGTCATGGTGCTACATATCCTTTTCATGACTGGTTTTCTTTGTTACCTTCTGAGAAGAGGCTTTCTGGTATATACTATATATATTTCTTTTCAGAGTAGGCATAAGAATTTCATTTTTAATGTGTGTCAGAATGTACACAGAAAAAGTGTCAGTAAATGTTACCTTCTCATTTTTCCTTTGGAACGATCCAACAAGGAAAGAAAGAGCGATGGCACACAGATGGACACATTTATCTTCCTTGCTAACAGGACTTGGAGCCATATTCTTTCCCCACCTCAATTTCATTCCAAAATTAATTCTGCCATTTACTTATTAGGTATGTTGACAGATGTTGCTGCTATGGAAGCACTGAAATTGCTCCAGATTCCAAAATCTGATTGTGATCAAGGGCTCTAATTAAGTCTGCAACAGATCAAAGACCAGATTTTGGCTAGGATATTGAAGCTGACATTAGCTAGCTGAGAAAAGGGATGTGGATAAAGACTGTACCCAAGACAAGAGAGTATTTTTTTTTTTTTTTTGCAATTAGTGCCACAGTGGTTAAAGCTTTGTGAAAGCAGCAGCTGTTATGAAAACTCTGCATTAAATATGCTTAGAGCAGGAAAATACGTATTGACGATCCTGCATGTCATTGTGGGAATGGAAGGCATATGAATTATCTCTCTGTAGCCTTCCTGTCCTTTTAAATATGCATGTTTCCAATCCTTTTAAAATTTCTGTGCTCTCAATTTTTATCACGATGAGAGGCTGCTTGTATTATATCAGATCCTAAACACTGTAGAATTTTCATGATTTAAGATCAAGAACTCAATGTAAGCATGCACAGTCAGATGTAATTTCAGTGGGATTTACTCTCATGTCATCCTGGACTTCATTGTGTGAACCTGGGCATATTTACTCAAAAGTAAATTTTACTTTCTATTAGTGGATTTCAGTCTTATTTAGTCAGACAGATCCACTTCGTTATTGCAATTTATTCTGCTTAAATAGATCCACAACCTCAAATACATTTAGTGAATAAAATTTTATCTAAATGTACAATTTATGTTAGTAACATATCTGTGAAGCAATAAACTCCACCTAGAAGAAGAAAGTCCAAAATCAAATCTAAAAGAAGGAAACAGCAGTGAACTGTTTGTATTGTTGCCAATACGCAATACATTCACATCAACTTGATTGGCTGATGACCAGTCCTAGAATTGGGAAGTCACTCCAGTAGTTCTTGGAGAAGAATGCAGAACATCCAGGAATACATCTGGAGGTGACGAGATTGGCAGAACAAAGGCACGGGAAAATCTGATCTCTCGTGGTTTCATTACTGAAACAAGAGATCCTAGCTCTGTGAAGGACATATAAATGAAATAATCACTGTGACAAGTATGATTCAAGGAAAACCTGGAATGGTCAAAACAGAAATTAAGCACGCCAAATTGAATGTTTCAGGAAATAAGCGAATTTTGATGGACCAGAATACACAACTTTTAACAGATGCTTAGATGATATACAGTTCAGGGCATGAAACCATACAAAAGAATCCAGTGGCAAAACTAATGAAAAATGACATTAAGTATGAGTTGAGCTACAATCCAGTAAGCTACAGACTCATATTTGTTAGAATTACTGGACATCCAGTGAATGTTGATGTTCTACGGGTGATTGCATATACACAGATACAATGGTGGAAATTTTACAATAGAGAAATTTTACCGTAAACTGCAAATATGCAACATCAAGAAAAAAACACGGTACTACCCATAATTGGAGTGTATAAGTTGGAAAAATGGCAACGTTGGATTTAAAAAATGTGTTTCAAATCATGTTTTTACTCCTGTCAACTGCCTGGACGAGTCCTTCTAGTTTTCTTAGCAAGGCAAGGGTTTTTGAAATGGTTTGTCATTGCCTCCTTCCTAGGGCTGAGAGAAGATGACTGGCCCAACTGGCTTTGGGCCTCAGGTGGGACTAGAACTCCAAGTCTTCCCATTTCTAGCCTGATGCCTGAAGCACAACATCAAACTAACTTTCTGAGTTGAATTGGATAATATTGACATATTCTTGGAAGTGATATATTGTGTTACTTAAAGAAGAGTCTTTTCAATGCAGTTATTAGAAGCTGAATAGCAGCTACCTGGTCTCTAACTGCTAAGTATCTCATCACCTAACTAATTCTGCCTATGGGTAGGGTACTTCAGGGAAACGGGATCTACACTTGGGACCTGACTTATATTACAAAAATATTCAACAGCAGGATTCCTTTGAAAAATGGACCTTCTATTGTGTCTGTGGCCATATTAAGAACTTGTTAAGCTAGCCTATTTAATGATACAGAAATAGGCCAACCCATTCTAGATGAAATTCAAACTAATTCCAGAGATGGAGAGCAATTCAGGGGGGGGGGGAATGAACTCATTTCTCCCTGGGAGGGTTCTTCACATATAGCCAAATCTTCAGACGCTAGATGGATTCACAACTGGCTGGCAAACCGTAGTCAACGAGTAGTCCTTAATGGGTCTAAGTCTACATGGAGGGAAGTAAGCAGTGGGGTGCCACAAGGTTCCGTCTTAGGCCCAGTACTCTTCAATATCTTCATTAACGACTTAGATGAGGGAATAGAAGGGGAACTTACCAAATTTGCAGATGATACTAAGCTGGCAGGAATAGCCAACACCCAAGAAGATAGGCTCAAGATCCAGATGGATCTTGACAGACTAGAACATTGGGCCATATCTAATAAAATGAAATTCAATATAGAGAAAAGTAACATCCTACACTTAGGCAAGAAAAACCAAAAGTACACATATAGACTGGGTGAAACCAGGCTCAATAGCAGTAACTGTGAGAGGGATCGTGGAGTCTTAGTGGACAACCAGCTAAATATGAGCCATCAGTGTGCAGCAGCAGCCAAAAAAGCTAATGCAGTCCTAAGTTGTATTAACAGAGGGATACAATCAAGATCAAGGGAACTACTAATACCACTCTATAAAGCCTTAGTAAGACCACACCTAGAGTACTGCATCCAGTTTTGGTCACCACATTATAAAAAAGATGTTGAGACTCTAGAAAAAGTACAGAGAAGAACAACCAGGATGATTAGGGGACTGGAGACTAAAACATACAACAAACGGTTACAGGAACTGGGCTTGGCTAGTCTAGTAGAAAGAAGGACCAGGGAAGACATGATAGCGGTCTTCCAATATTTGAGGGGCTACCACAGGGAGGAAGGGGTCAAGCTATTTTCTAAAGCGCCTCTAGGCCAGACATGGAATAATGGTTGGAAACTGAACAAGGAGAGATTTAACTTGGAAATAAGGAGAAACTTTCTGACAGTGCGAACAATCAACCAATGGAACAGCTTGCCCTCAGAAGTTGTGGGAGCGCCATCACTTGAGACTTTCAAGAAGAGATTGGACTGCCATTTGTCAGAAATGATGTAGGGTTTCCCGCTTGGGTGGGGGGTTGGACTAGATGACCTACAAGATCCCTTCTAACTCTGATTATCTGTTATCTGTTATGTTACTGAGAGTGATTAATTTTCTAAGAATATGCATACAAACTGATCAACAGGGAACAAATTTGGAGGGCAGGGGAACTGTTTACGGGTACAAGAGAGGCACAGTAGACACACTGACAATTATGATACTTACAAAAAACAGAAGTTGTCAGAAATAATCAACTGTAGGAGGAATAAATTAACGAAGGACAGCTAAGGAACAGAATTGAAAAAGAACTGTGCTTAAACCCACTTGGAAAAATATGTTGGAAAAGCAGAGGAAACAGAAGGCTGAAGCGATAATGAAGGAACATAAAATCCATCTTTTTGTTATATAACAAGCACTATTACTCATCCATTCATTCCTCGTGAGAGACTGGGTGGCAGTGGAATACTATAGGAATTAAATTGCAGCCTTTTGTCTTTGCCCATCCTGTGCACTTTTACTACCAATCCAAGGTCCTCTGGCGCAAGCTGCCTATGATTATTTGTTGACAAATATTGTTTGAGGAAACCAGCGGTGATCTAGTTATAGGCAATGCTCATTCTCCATGCTTTCCTACCAACATTAATCTTTGGAAGGCGGTGACATCTATGAAGGAATGATCATTCAGACTTGATTAAAGTCTGTTTCTCCATACTTTATAGAATGCATGGGCCAGTGTGGGTCAAGTCCTTTTTTTAAGCAAGTATAAGAGGCGATAGAGAGCAGCCAGTAACAGTTCACATCTTCTGTAGTTTAATTGTTCCTGTTTGCTTCTCTTGTTTTTTTTCCTCCATCAAGGTTATGAAAGGATGACTATTTCTAGGTCTGGGGTAAATCAAGGGGGAAAGGAACGTTCTTTTTTCTTTGCTAATATCCAATAAACACAACTCTGCAGCTGTTATCTGTATTTCAAAGGAAATTTTTCATTGGCATCAATGTTAAGTCTTGGAGAGGCTCTGGGTCCCTTCCTGCTCCATGGCTGTGGAACAGAGGAAAATGGGTAGCCAGGCCTAACCAGGGCGTAGCAACTTTAAGGCTTGTGGACTTCAACTGCCAGAATTCCAACAGCCAACATGACTGGCAGAGGAATTCTGGGAGTTGAAGTCCACAAGTCTTAAAGTTGCAAGGTTAGACACCCTGCACTTAATATGCACATACTAAACAATAACTGAAACTGCATCTTAATTATAACACACAATTTATATATAATTAATTAACATATATTTCTTATTCTTAGGACCCAAAGTCAGCTCACTGCTAATATTGTGCCTGTTTCTCAAAATAGTGTTCCAGAGAAGCAGAGACATGTTGCTATAACATAACAACCTCTGAGCCGACTCACAAACCTAAATCAAACAATGCATTGATCTGCACATTTGCAGCCGACCCTCATTCATTTATCAGGCCAGAGAATTCCCACTCCTAGACCATACAGGAAATGGTTGGGTTTGTTTTCCCCCCCCCCCAAACCACAGCCTATTTGAAAAACATAAACCATTCAATAAACTAATGCTATTTTTGAAATGCTAACACTCCCTCCTGTGTATTAAATTTGCATAGAAGCAGTTTAATCTAATGCTGACCCAGTGGGGGGGGAAAATGAGGAAAGTTTTGTACAGACTCGCCACTTGCTTTTCCATTTCAGGCATAAATTAGGCTTCCTTTAAGAACCAAAAACATGTCTTCATGGTTGCTATGTTGAGAAGCCTAAGTTTTCTTCCGTGTAATATATAATCTTTCCAATAGGACTTGTAAATTTTTTTATAGTAAATCAGTTTCTACTTAACTGCCTCTGTAGTTTTTGACTATGAGGGATGCAATATCCAGCTCAGTCGCCCCATGTATAGACTTTTAGCTGCTCTATTAAGAAAGAACATTGTCTGGGATATACCACCATAGAGGTTTTTTAATTTAAAATGTGTTCTATATTGTATTGTTCACATATCATCTCCCTCCCTCCCTCTCTTTCTCTCCCCCATCATCTCTTTCTTCCTATCATCTCTCTCTCTCTCTCTCTCTCTCTTCTATCTATCTATCTATCTATCTATCTATCTATCTATCTATCTATCTATCTATCATCTCTCTCTCCTCTCTCTCTTTCTTATCTCTCTATCATCTATCTGCTGACACTTTATTTAAACTAAATTTGTATATCTGTGATCGCATGACTTCGGTAAATACCATACGTTAAATAAATAAAACAGTAAATAAGCAGAAAAGAACCCAAATTACAAACGAAGAACAAGAAGTGCTGGACATACAGCCGACAGCCACAGTTGGGCCATTATTTGGAAGCATTTTTTGCCCATGACCGCCAGTCTCACAAGGAATGTTAACGCTGGTATTCCCCATCACTTGAGAACCGCACATATGTTGATGCTTTAGTTGCCCTACAGCTGCCACCTCCTTTATATTGTGCTAAGCTCCTCCCCCTGGGGTTTTTCACACTGTCCCTTCTCTGGGATGACCTCTCTCCCACCTCTGACCTCTTTTGGAGTTTTTGCCCTCACTTTAACAATGATTTATGAGGTGCCTGTGCAAAGGTCAGGTCCAGTTTTATCGCTAGCTTCAGATATTTCTTCTTAGGCTAGTAGGCAGAAGTAGTGTGCAATAAGTGCTAAGTAAATAAACAAAAGGATACAGCCAGCTTCCTCTTCTCTGTTAACTACTGGCTCTTTTAAAAACTCTTTGTCGGAAATGTTTACCAAATCCTCCAACAAATTAACAGTTACCTATAATCATTTGGTAGAGTAATGAAAACTGTCAAGGCCCTAGAAAAATCCGGAAGGAGTAATTCCAAATTGAGTTGCCTCACAGTTCAATGAAAAGGCAACGGCTAAAGATAATTCAAAATCCAGAAGTATTAGACGGGGGAATCTATTTTTCTTTGAGTCTGACAGATAGACCTTTCTCAGCAAAAATAAATAAATAAATAAAAAAGGGGGGGAGGACATAATTTATCAAGCATAAACTTGTTTTCAGTGCCATTTCCCCCATTTTTTATCCTCGTAGCAAAGAAGAATTATTGATTTAATATCAATTCTGGAATTACTTTTATTGTCTTTCTTCATGAATATGAATAGCAAGCACTTTCAGCTTTGATTAAAACAAGAAATGTATTTTTAAATGCATACTTGCAGATCCTGAGGAATATGGAGATCTATTCAGGAAATAATAACAATCATTCTGAAAAAATAAGATAAATACAAGTCAACTCTACCTTTCTAACTCTACCTCTTTCTTTATCATCTGTCTGTCTGTCTGTCTGTGTAAAATGTGCATAGTTGCCCATGTACCAAAAATAACACTGGGAAACACACAATTAAGGACAGAATGTATCATGAAGCTTTGTATTGGAGCTTTGAGTTTTCAAGTAGACAAAGTTATTCCTCTACTTACAACCATTTATTTAGTGACTCTTCAAAGTTGCAACATCACTGAAAAAAATGACATGATCAGTTTTCACACTTATAATCATTGCTGCAACCCTCTGATCATGTGAACAAAATTTGAATGCTTGGCAACTGGCATGTATTTATGATAGTTGCAGTGTCCTGCGGTCCTGTGATCACTTTTTGTGAACAAACTCAATGGGAATGCTGGATTCATTAAACAGCCATGTTGCTAATTTAACAATTGCAGTGATTCACTGAACAACTGCCTTAGTTAGCAATGGAAATTTTGGGCTCAATTATGGTCATATGTCAAGGACTCTCTGTAGTCTATTTAAACTATGATATATCTGTCTATACTGAATAAATAATAGCTGGCCATATTATTTATAAATTCCATATGAGGCATTTCAAAGCCCATAAGATTATAAATGTTTTCCCTCTGATCAGATGTATAATTTATTCATCAGTCTTACCCAGGAAAATAAATATATTTTTAGCTTTTAAAATTCCTTGAAACATTACAAATTCTCCCAAATGTTTGTATTTTATTTATTTATTTACTTACATACATATAACTAATATATGCTAACTACATATATTAACATCCTAACAACAAATACTAATACTTTAACAGCCAATACATATTGCTAACTATCTAACACTCTGAGAGGTAAACAGAAAATTAAAACCAGAAAAAAACAAGCAACACAATTAATAAAAAAAATATCAAGTACAATCAATCAATCATTTGCTAAAGGTCCAAGAAAGAACCATTCTATTTTTTTTATTTTATTTATTTATTTTATTTGTCAAAAGCTTACAATATAACAGAAACAAGAATAAACATAAGTTTAAATACAAGAAATAGGAATTAATAATTGGGGACAATAGGACAGGGACAGTAGGCACGATTGTGTGCTTATGCACACCCCTTACAGAACTCTTAGGAATGGGGTGAGGTCAACAGAGGTTAGTTTGAAGATAAAGGAGTGGGGGTTAGAGCAGGTGACAACAGAATCATGTAGTGAGTTCCAGACATTGACCCTTCTGTTGCTGAAATCATACTTCCTGCAGTTGAGTTTGGAGTGGTTTATATTTAGTTTATATCTGTTGTGTGTGCTCGTGTTGTTGTTAAAGCTGAAATATTCATTAACTGGTAAGATGTTGTAACATATGATTTTATGTACTATGCTTAAGTCTAATCTTAGTCAGCGTAGTTCAAGGTTGTCTAAGCCAAGAATCTCAAATCTGGTGCTGTAAGGTATTCTGTTGTGGACAGAGGAATGTAGTACTCTTCTGGTAAAATACTTCTGGACTCGCTCAATTGTATTTATGTCAGATATACAGTGCGGATTCCAGACAGCAGAGCTGAATTCAAGTCTTGGTCTAGCAAAGGTTTTGAATGTCCTAGTTTGCAAATCAGTATTACCAGAGGAGAAGCTTCGTAAAATTAAATTTACAACTCTTAAAGCCTTTTTGGCAATACTGTTGCAGTGAGCTTTGGCACTTAGATCATTCAATAGGAGAACTCCAAGATCTTTGACAAAGTGAGGAACATCAACAAGGTCATATCCGCCTAGATTGTATTTGGCAGTGGTCCCCAACCTTTTTGTACCAGGGACCAGTTTCAAGCAGAAACACTTTTTCAAGGACCGGCGGCGGCGGCGGGGGGGATTCTATTTTCCATTCCCAAAACTTTATGTTTACCCTACAACTAGCATTAAAGACACCTGACTGCAGTCTCTCTAGTTCTAGGTCTTGCCCAGCTGTGCAGCTACAAAATTTCATGCAGATGTTTCTCTTATCTCTGTTTGGTGAAAACAGGAATTGAATGAGGAGCATTTAGTCAGTGTGTTTTCCTAGGAAGCTCCTGTAGTCCTTGTTTAGGGATCATTCAGAGCTACGATGGACCTCTAACATCCAGCCCAGGAAGAAACTGCTTCAAAGAAGCCGGGGGGTGGCTTTTACTGTTGCCGCAGCTCCTCCGAAGCGCCCGTTCACCCCCACCCGCCCGCCTGCGCGCGGTTCAATCCAGTGCTCCGTTCTGCCTGCCTGCCTGCCTGCCTTGGTTTCTGGTTGTTTGGGAGCAGCTTTGGCTGAGAATAATAACTATTCGCCTCTTTTTATCAGCCGAAGCTTCTCCGAATCAACCAGAAGCGAAGGCAGGCAGGCAGGCAGAACGAGCACTGGATTGAATCAGCAGTGGCGGGCGGGGTGGGAGTGAACGGGCGCTTCGGAGGAGCTGCGGCGACAGGAAAAGCCACCCCCGGCTTCTTTGAAGCAGTTTCTTCCTGGGCTGGTGGAAAGGAGCGAGAGAGCGACTGAGAGAGGAACGAGGTGGGAGGAAACCAAAGCTGCTGAGCCGGAGAGCAGGACAGGCTTTGGTTGCTTCCTCCCTCCCTTCTTTCATTTGTGTCCTTGATCCCTGATCCCAGCAGCATCCACCGAAGGCGAAGAAAGCCGCCATTTTTTTTTCTTTGCGGCCCGGTACAGAGTGCTCCATGGACCGGGAACGGTCCGCGGCCCGGTGGTTGGGGACCCCTGCTATTTGGTATATAGATCTTTTTTACCAATGTGTAGAGCATTTGTTGGAAGATATTTGGAGTTGCCAATTGTTAAACCATTCAGACACATAATCAAGGTCTTTTTGAAGGACGGTAGCATTGACGGTGGTGTTGAATAGTTTTACATCATCAGCAAAGAGGACGCAGTTGCCAATAAGGTAATCACAAAGGTCATTTACATAGAGTGTAAAGAGTGTGGGTCCTAGAACGCTCCCTTGTGGGACACTGCTGATAACTGGTGCAGGGTTTGAGAGGGCGTTTCCTATTTTTACTATTTGTTGCCTGTTTGACAGGAAGGCAGTAATCCACTTGTGAAGGGATCCAGAAATGCCGTAAGAATTTAATTTTAATAGTAGTTTGTCATGTACCACTGAATCAAATGCTTTGTAGAAGTCAATGTAAATTACATCTATTGCTTTACCTTGGTCGATTTTACCACCATTAAGAAAATAACAACCAACATTTTAGGACTGTATTACATTCACTGAACAGAACCAATCAATGGGACTTAACTCAAATGTCTGAAGGAACAACTGGTTTTTTAGCACTTTGTGAGCAGCTAGTAGGATTGGGGCTGTCAAGATCTTTGCAGCTGTTCCACAGAATACATCTAGGGAGACAGAAGCTATAACTCCTGGTGCTGATAGAAAGAATCTTTGTACTCAGGGTTGAACTATGGCGTCCTGGGTGCTCTCTGAGCTTATTAGATATTTCATTACCAAACTAGATAATATCATCAGTGCTCCTGGGCTTCACAAAATTTCTGCTACCGGTTCTCCAGAACTAGTCAGAACCTGCTGAATACCACTTCTGCATTTATTGCTTTTATATTGCATGTGCTACAGTATTCATGATAATAATAGCTTATGTTAACAGCTTTGTTACTATTGTCACCTAGGGGGAATTGACAATTCATTTCTATATAAGCAATTCCAGTTGGGGTTTGGAGTGAAGGAGAGCTTGAGAGTTTTGGATGAATTGTTGCCATTCCAAACATTAATTTTAGGTGGGGTTAAAAAAGCAGGCCTACATGCCAGTTGCCAACTGTCCCAATTTTGATCATGTGACCATGGTGATGCTTTAACTGATGTGTGAAAAATTGTTGTCACTTTTTTCAGTGCTGCTGTAACTTTGAATAATCACTAAATGAATGGTTGTAAGGTGAGGACTACATGTATTGCAGATTTAAAATAAAATTGGGTACCTATGTAAATATATCTATTTTTTGACTTCCTCTTTGTGATGCATTTCAGTTTTCACTTAGTAAACTTCTGTCTCCAGTTATTGTGGAACTTTTTGCTATTGTACCTTCTGAAATCTCAGGTGTGAATAAATTAAAATGATAATACAAAATGGTATTATGGTAGAAAATGATTAGTTAATGAAGCTGTGTCCTACTTTATAGAGGATGCTTCTCTGTTGCTATATTTTTCCAATTCTAAGTTTAAATATAGGGTACCGAAGTAAGGAAGAATAGATTTAATAAAACAGTTCATCAACAATTACCACAGAAAATGAAAAAATACCTATGCAGGAGGCAGTTATTAAGAAAATTATGGATTGTGCTGAAATGAGTAAATTGATATTTGAAATTAGAGAACAAGAAGATAAACAATTTTATATGATATGGGACTTGTTTCATCAATGGTTAGATAGGAAGACATGGCAATGAAATAGACTAGGAAGTTTCTCAGTAGAAGATTAATAGATTGATATAGAATATAATACAGAGCAGGGGTGGGTTTCTACTGGTTCTGTCCACCTCTGTAGAACCGGTAGCTCTGAAGAGCAGCAGACATAGAACCGGTTCTATGTCTGCTGATTTTTTTGCTCATCCGGGCTCTTACCTGACCTTTATTTCCTGCTTTTTCAACTTCAGCTGCCGAACGAGGCACAGCTGCAGTTTAAAAAACAAGAAAAGAGGGCTGTTTCAAAGGCTGCTTCTCAGCACGCAGCATGCTAATGATGATTTACAGGCGCACGGCTCACAGCGGGCAGGGAAGCTCGTAAATCCCGAACTGGTAGTTAACCCTGTTGTATCCCACCCCTGATACAGAGTATATAACAATTGGATAATATAAATTTATAGTAAAATCTGGAATATCTCATATGGGACGATGGAATAATGGTTTAGTCAAATGAATGATTAATAACTGATAAATGTATGGGCATGTGTTAGATTGACAATCTGAGAACCTATACAGCTTGTGAGTAAGGACTATGAAAGGATAGCACAAAAGATTTGTAACCAACTGACACACTGTATGTGTGTGGCTGGAAAATGGTTTTATGTTTTTATGTTTTTGTCTGTATATGTTTGTCTTAGAAAATAAAAAATTATATAAAAAAACCCAATTATCACAGGAGGCTGATCAGATAAATAAATTTATTTATATTTAAATTATATTTAAATTTTTAGTAAATATTTCTATTTTTTGCTGTATGTATATTTGTACATTTTTTGTAAATATGTGGTCTTTGTTAATGTATAAGGTGATCAGTCTAGAGTCATATAATCAAGAGTAAAAATCATACTGCTATTTAGGAGGAATAATATCATTCTGAGAATAACTATCCAAAGTGATAGAGTGCTATTTAAAAATATAACCGCTATTACATTCCCCAAAGAGTTAATCAAGGTCTGTTCGCTGACCAATTCTGACTAGCCTACATAAGTGCAACAGTAGCAGCTGGATTGTCTTTCTTGGCGTCTATATGTTTGTACAATTCCAATATCAGATTTTTCTTTCAGGATAGGCTAATGTAGTAGCTAAGAAAACCCAGCTTTTTAACTAAGCTATTTAACTGTTGTGACTACTCTCTGTCTTGGGAAGTATTGCAAGTGGCATATTAGCTATAGTTAATAGGAAACAATAGCAAAACTGATTACAGCTGGAAATCAAAGAACACTCCTAAACTGTGAACTTCCTCATCCATAAGAAATGATACCCTACCCAAAGTAGAGTTTATCTCCATTACTAAGTCCACATTTTTCTTTATTAACAGCACTTCTGTCTTACCTAAGTTCAGTGTTACTTTGCTATCTCCATCTAGTACATTACTGAGGTGAGGCATGGATTGTTCAAATGCAGTGATTAATTTTTGGGATGAAATATTAGAGACAAGATTTGATACACTGATGTTATCCCACCCCAAAGCTCTTAATTATATTTTCCAATGGCTTCATGTAGTTATTAAATAGCTTAGGGGAGAAGATAAGAAATCTATAGCTCAGCGATGTAAATAGTCCCTCAATACCATCTCTTGAATGCACTCTAAGAGGAACCCCAAAGGTGCTTTTTCAGGAGGCAACTGGACTTTCACGTTTTTCTTTGAAGACATTTTGCTTCTCATCCAAGAAGTTTCTTCAGCTCTGACTGGATGGTAGAGAATGGTTCTGAAGAAGCTTCCATCCTTCCGTTCCCCATCATCCAATCAAAGCTGTTTAAGCTTCTTGGATGAGAAGTGAAGCATCTTCAAAGAAAAATAAGAATGTTGCCTTCTGAAAAAGCACCTTTGGGACAACCATGACCTGGATGACTGAGAATGTCATAGACACTCTAAGAGGAAAGACACTGATCCAGAGTTCAACATTGTGAACATATGGTATTGAAAGCTGCTAAGGAAGTTAGAAAAACAAGTAAGGTAACGCTCTCCCTATCTATCTTCTGGTATCGTTTATTCACAAAGACGACCAAAATATTTTAATTACTATATGCAGATGAAGCCCCAGTTATAATTATTGAAGCTAATCAGTTTCATTCAAATAAGTCTTCTTGGGGGGGGGGGGGAGATGAGCAGCTATATAAATGTGATAAATAAATGCATTTGGACTTGCAAAGTGCCGCTTTCTCAATCACTTAATCCCCAGAGATTTATGAATATATAAAATTATTTACAATTTAAATTTATAAGACCATCTAATTGAAAACTCTGGGCGGTATACAATTCAAAAACAGATAATGGTAATACTTCTTTAGCTACCACAATGGGAACCAACAACTTGGTCATTAAATGAAGTGGTTGCTAAGTGAAACCGTGACTGTGCTTAGGAACTTGTAAAAGTGAGGACTTGTTGCAAAATTACTTTTTTATCACCATTGTAACTGCAAATGGTTACTAAATAAGACTAGGCAAGGACTATCTGTACAATACCTAAAAGCAGACAAAAAAAGATAAACATTATTGGGTCATGCACTTTAAGCAAAAGAGGCATTATATATTAATGTTTATGCTTAAGGGGAAAAGAAACAAGTTTTCTAAGGAGCTCTGGTGGAACAGTGAATGCAGTATTGCAGGCTAATTCTACTTGCTGCCAGCTGCCAGCAATTTCAGCTGGCAAGGTTGAGTCAGACTTTTATCCGAGGTGGATAAAATGAGGACCCAAATTGTTGGGGGCAATATGCTGACTCGTTAAACCACTTAGAGAGGGCTCTAAAGTTCTGTGAAGCGGTATGTATGTCTAAGTGCTATTGCTAAGATCATTTAAGACCTTAAGTGGAGGACCAGTCCCAACTTGGCTGGCAAAGACAAAGGTCAAGTAAGCAGGTAATGGTCCTCATATCTCTATATACATCATTTCCCCCCTTAAAATATATAAACCAAGAAGAATCCATACAAACAGTTACCTCCCCACCACTTTCCCCAACTGGAACCTGTCAAAGCAAATCCAATTCAAGTTTGTCTGCAAAGAATAATGAACATTGTCTAGGGTGACTCTTTTCCAGCTCTTGTCCACTAACAATTTGTTGAAAGGAATGTTGCACCCCTTTTGCTCTGCTGGTGGGAAGTGTACACTTAGTGATATCTCCATGATCCACAGATCAACCCGGCAAGACTTTAAGAATGGGAAATTGCATGAGTATATTCAGGAAATTATCCATGTTTGCCATTGCAAACAGAATCCTGTTGTCACTTTTGATGGGGAACCTCGGCACAGGAAAGAAATCAAGTGTGATTCTAGTCAATGAGATGGGATTCCTGTAGTCTACAGCCATACCATCTCCCACCTTCCAGTCATATCCTATCACATCACAGAGTAAACCAACCCTTTTCCTCTTTCTCAACCAGATCTCCATAAATTATGCCAGGATAGAATTTCTTTTGGGATAAAATCCTGAATAATAGATGTTTTATCAACAGAAGCTTTAAGTTGGAGAAACCACAGTCACCTTGATTTTTCAGTGTGGATTCCTTTACCTACTCAAGAACTCTAATTTGTTCATTATATGGATTCCTGAAAGGAATTGAGGTGAACAATCTTCTTCCCCTGACAATGATCAGATTGCAGTTTCTCATCATGCTAGCAGCCTCATCTTGGGATAGTGAGCTCCATGGTTTAATCGTGTGCTGAATATCTAGATTAATACGATGTACCAGGATTTTGAAAGAGAACACTACATGTTTTCAACTGTTAAATTTTCATAGTCTTAGGGCTCTTGAGTAGGTAAAGAAATCCAGACTGAAACAAAAACGGGTTCGGTATTTGTACAATGCAATCCTACACGTGTTTATGAAGATGATGGCAAACAAGTATCATTTAGAGTTTGGCACATGGAATTCCCCAACTTCAGAGAACTCCAAAAATGCAACTGACTACTCTAAAGCAAATACCATAATGTGCATAATGGGATGTATTCCTTAGGTATGTTAAGAATCATTACTTGTGCTGAAGATCTGTAGAATTATTTTTCTCTAGGGAACAAATACAGTCCCTGCACTTGAATGCTGTAATTTGCATAATTGTTTTTTTTTCCCTTTCTGGTGGCATGAGATTTTCAATATACAGTATAATTACATTGCAGCCTGTCAGTGTGCTTCTCCAAACAATGCTCACAGAGCCTTATCTCCCTTTCTCTTCTTGACGGATATGCACCTGTTTGTTTGTAAAGATAGCAAGTTTCAGAAGAATTCTCTGTGACTCCCTCTTTCATCTTTGTTGAGAATAGGTGGCAATGTATTTTTACAATCCTCTTGAAACATACAGTACCCTTGGAAGGAAAGTAGGAAAACTGTTTTGAGAAGAAAGAGCTGGGGGAGAAAAGAATGAACAAAAGGACATGGGGGGAATATGTGGGAATATGAGGTCGGAATATGTGAATTTTCTCTGAAAACATTTCTATCGTGCTGCTTCATATTCATTAATTAGTCTGAAGGTCCCTTCGTGTTTATTTTACAAAGCCACTTAAACCTACGCACCCATTTAACATATTTACGACCCCAGTTTTCTTTCTTTTCTCTGAGACTGTACCGCAATTGTCTGGTGGGCTCAGGGTTTGCAGAGGTCCTTCCCCGATGAAAAGAGACAACATAAAGAAGGAAATGAATGTGTGAGGGATGAATACCTTCCACAAAGCAACTGGGTGCAATTTGGCCCATGCTCCCAGGGGTCACTTTAATAGAGTGATGTTTCAGACTCTATTGAGTATATAGGAGACTATTAACTCTTCACAGCTCTGGGTCTCAGGTTATTTATTTATGGCTTAAATGATTTGTTATTGCCACTTGAATTTAATATATCCTCTGGGAACCGAGATAGCAGTGTCACGTTGCAAAACCCCCTGCAAGTTATTTAAAACTGTAATTGAGATTTTTGAGAGCACCATAAAAATCTTTCTGAACAAATAATGTCCCATTGAAGAGAAACTACAGCAGGAGATCTGTACAATTAAGTAGACACTGGAACAATACTGTATTTGTAACCTTCCCCTAAAGCATCTTGAGAAGAAAGGATAGCATTAAGATTAAATATTTATGGCTTTACATGCTCGTACTACATGCTCGGATTTTATTAAAAATTTAACACTTACCTTGCCCTTTCCAATAACAAAGACCAACTGGCAAATATGAGAAAATTATAATCCTATAAAATGTGAAGGTTTCTCATTTTTTTCAGCAACACCCTTCTCTAGTTTAATGGCTATTTGAGCAGGAGGAAAGTGTGAATCAAGCACTGTGTAATCTCTCTATTTGGTCTTTGCCCAGTTTCAGATGCTCTTCTGGAATATTCAGCTATGCCATTTATACTGACTTCAATAGTGGAATGCAAGTTTGTTATAGTGGTTGTTAGGATGTTTTATGTTTTTGAATTATGCATATTCAAGTTCCCCCAGAGCTGCTTGCTTTATTTTCAGTTAAAACAAAAAGAATACAACCGATACCACATACTTTATATGAGAGGGAAAACGTTGAGATGGATGTTTAGAGTACGCTGTTACCATTATGTGTGTTTTTTGGGGGGGAAAGAAGGGGTGCTTTCTCCCCTTCTTTTGTCTAAGGAAGAAATGGCTTCTGGCCTTTGGCAAAAGAATGCTAATGTTTCTTAATTATAGCAAATGGTCCACTTGCAGGGGTGAGATTAGACCTAGAGATTAGTGTGTGCAAAACAACAGTCTGTAGCTGGGAACGTGAGTTAATGAGACTTCCCTCACTTGCATGGTACAAAAATGCCTTGGCAGCAGGTATGTCTCTGCTGGGTCTTTAAAAATATGCTTCATGTCTAGCTCCTAAGTGAAAGAAAGCTTTAGTTGTCCTTAACTGGATAATTGAGAAAGCAACATTTTGCCCCTTAAGCCAACAGCATCCTATATATATATAAAATCTGCTATCGTTCTACCATAAAACTGAACATTGGCCAGCAATGTGGAACATTTAAAAAAAACGTTGCCAGAACTTGACATGTTTTTGTTTTAGCAGTGAAATGGCTTAATAGGCTGAAATGGTGGAAGTGGACAACTGGACCATCACTTTCCCAATGCCTCCAGAGGACAGAGAAATCTGAATATTGACGGTTGCTGCCTATATAAATAAATTAAAGGGATGGGAGAAAAATCTGAAATAAAGTATTGCTTGTGACGCGGCTTCATTTTTCTTTTAAACTGTACTCAGCTGTACCTATGCATGTCTGTATACTTTGGCTAAAAAAACCTGAAGTGGAATTCCAACTAATATACATACTTTATATACAAGGACTAGGGCATGACAGGATAGCAGAATGCCTATATCTAAGGGGCTGCCCCAAAGAAGAGGGAGTCAAGCTATTCTCCAAAGTACCTGAAGGCAGAATAAGAAGCAATGGATGGAAACTAATCAAGAAGAGAATCAACTTAGAAATAAGGAGAAATTTCCTGACAATTAATCAGTGGAATGGTTTGCTTTCAGTTAGTTATACATGTTCCATCACTGGTAGTTTTAAGAAGAGATTGGAAAACCCTCTGAAATGGTATAGGGTCTCTGCCTGACTGTTAGAACCCGTCAAGGTGCCTTCTAATCCTGTTATTCTGTGATGCTTTGCATATAAGCAACATTAGCCACAACTGTTTCAACACGATAGAGCTGAGATACGGAATTTGATGCTGTACTTCATTCATTTCCATCTACGTATGATGTACACACAAATATTCAAGTCTAGTGAGAATGGCATGATATAAATAGGGTTAATTTTAAAAATGGGTGAATTGCTAGCCCAAATTATCTGAAACTGAAGATGCAGTACGTTGAATTTCCCAATCTGTTACCTAAGACAGTTTTTTCCAACCTCTTGTAACTCGGAGAAATATAAGCATGTTAACATCAATTTGGAATCAAGTTGGTAATGAAGAAACCATTGATTTTAAGCATGAGGATAATTATTTTCAAAAGTGTCAAAACTTTTAATAATAAACATTTTCATTAAAGAGTTACAGACTATATTTAGAATATATATATATATATATATATATATATATATATATATATATATATATATATATATATATATATATATGTTTTCTTAAATTTTTGGTACTTACATGTATGGTGTTCGGCTTGGTTGGGTATTTTCCCACGTCATTGTAGTTCTTTTAAAGTTGTAGCAACGTTTCAGCAGAATCTCATCTGCCATCATCAGGCTTCTGTATTGTGTCCGTCTGTGGGTCAGACTTTTACAGTGGTTTCAGATTTAAATTTGGGGCAGCCTATTGCTGTGCCAGAATGGTTTTTCTTCATCCTGATTGGTTGGGAGTCTTGGTCTGTGTTTATTGGTCTCGGAGTTTGCTGTGTTCTGCTTGATGGGTGTCTCTGATATCTTCTGTCTGTTTTTGGCATATATATATATATATATATATATATATATATATATATATATATATATATATATATATATATATATATATATATATATATATAATATTTGGCATATATATATATATATATATATATATATATATATATATATATATATATATATATATATATATATATATATATAGACTATATATATATATGTTTTCTGAGGTTCTCATGGTATTTGTATGTGGATCTTTGGTTATTCGGGTTTTCTCCCGCGTAAGATTGGAAGTATCTAGGCAGCGTTTCGATGAAGTCTCATTCATCATCTTCAGGCTTCTGTCTTCAGCTCTGTGCTTCTCAGAGTGATGTGAGCTTGCAGCTGCTTCTTCCTTTTAACTGCTAGTGGGGGTGTGACTTGATTGGGTGGAGGCTTGGCTGTGTTCTGATTGGGTGGGGGTGTGTTCTCATTGGTTGGGGGTTTTACTCAATCAAAAAAGAAGAACCGACCTCTTCCCTGGTCCAACACCTCAAAGCCACAGGACATGAGATTGACTTTAAAAATACCAGAACTATCGCCAAAACCGAACACTTCAACAACAGAATAATCAGAGAAGCCATAGAGATAGAAAAACGCCCACACAGCATGAATAAAAGAGATGACACCTCCTGCTTACCAGCCATTTGGAAACCCGCCCTCATGAACAGGCAGTACCTAACACGATGAATGACACCAGACCCACACCCACGAGGGCCACACAAGATGCCACCACCACACTTCCACGTAAAAAGCAGACTCACACCCACACAGAAGATGAGACACGACCACAGACCAGAAGCCGCACTGCAGCTGCATCACTACCCACTTCAAACCCCTCTGAGCCATACATGAAGCGAACTGACCCCCACCATGAAGATGCAGCACGACCACGAAATCAAAGCCAAACAGCAAGATCACAGCTCATCAGCTCAAATCCCCAGTAACTAAGACCAACCTGAGCACAACCAAGCCCCCACCTGAACAGAACACACCTCCAGCCAATCAGAACATGGCCAACCCCCAACCAATCAGAACACAGCCAAACCCCAACCAATGAGAACACACCCCCACCCAATCAGAACACAGCCAAGCCCCCACCCAATCAAGTCACACCCCACTAGCAGTTAAAAGGAAGAAGCAGCTGCAAGCTCACATCACTCTGAGAAGCACAGAGCTGAAGACAGAAGCCTGAAGATGATGAATGAGACTTCATCGAAACGTTGCCTAGATACTTCCAATCTTACGCGGAGAAAACCCGAATAACCAAAGATCCATATATATATATATATATATATATACACACACACACACTATATTTAGACTATATTTAGACTATATTTAGAATGTTGGTAATGACCAAAGGGTTCCTATAAGCCTATATCTATAGCTTTGGAAAGAAGTCAATTAGCTGATCTTTTCTGTTAACCATGACTCCAAAGTATTTATATTCAGAGATACTCTAGCACAGGGTTCTCCAATCTTGGCAACTTTAAGACTTGTGGACTTCAACTCCCAAGTTCAAAGCTGGCTGAGGAATTCTGGGAGTTGAAGTCCACAAGTCTAAAAGTTGCCAAGACTGAAGACCCCTGCTCTAGCACATAGTTATTTTAGAGAAGCAAAAAAGCAATCTGATTCTAAAAGGAAATCCTTTTTTCTTTCAGGCAGCAAAAATTTGCTTAAGCAAGATATAGAAGCACAAAGAAAGATAGTAGATATTCAGGCGGACATCTCTTTGGGGACAATAAGAACCTCTGGGAGTAGGACCATGAACCAGTATTAATGAGTTCATAGTACAATATTGGCCAGAGCTAATATATTGTTGGTGTTTTTTGTTGAGGGGGGGAATAATGTTTAAACTATTCTGAAATGTTTATAGACCGTCTTTCCAACTCAAATTTCCAACTCAATCCATGCATAAAAATGGTGCTCAGTATTCACATGGAATTCAATGGCTTTCCCTTATGCAAATATTTTTTAACAAAATTTCCTTCCATAAAAAGGACACAGATCAGAGATGGACACTGACACTCCAAGAAATAATAAGCTGGTGCCAATCGATAACCCATAACTGATGCAGATTTTGCTGTTGAAAATCATATTAGCTAGGCAACTGTTCATTCTTAGACTACCAGCTTAAATTCCAAGGATTGCTCATTTTAACCTGTGATTACAGATACCCAATTGCATTATTATTCTACACTTCTGTGTTCAGATTGCTGAATATTTTGCCATGTATGTATGTATGTATGTATGTATGTATGTATGTATGTATGTATGTGATGTATGTATGTATGTATGTATGTATGTACATATAGTAAGATCTGTTTGGAACTTGAATGGCAGAAATACCAAGATCATAAGCTAGACTGGGAAGTTGAATTAATATGTCAGAAGAAGATTACCTAAAAAGAAACCCCACCAACATTATTCCCAAGAAGAATACATCTCTAGGAATCAAGCTCAACTCAAAAGGTTCCTTACTTACTTGGCTAGGGTGGCAAATTTCTAAAAAGAAATCTTCCCAGACAACAGAAGGACGCTGACTTTATCATTATACTTCTGTTTACTGAGTCAATTTTATTTTGGGCGGTTCCACTTTCTAAGAGTGTAAACGTGAAACCAAGTTACAGATGAATTTATTTTATTTAATGTTATTGCTTGCATACTTTTAAATTGTTATTTTTGACAGCACTGCCGATTCTGAAACTGTGGTGTGTATGCCATCAAATAGGTGTCAACCCTTAGCAGCCAGACAGATTTTCTCCATTATTGTCTTTTAGCACTTCCTATGCTGCACTAGTTGCCATTGTAGCTGAATCCATTCACCTTGATGGTCATCCTCTTCTCTTTCCTTCCACCTTTCTTTGCATTAGAGTTTCCTCTAAGAGCTAGGTCTTTGCATCATATGGCCAAAGTAGGATAATTTGATCTTGGTCATTTGTTCCTCAAATGAAAATTCTGAATTGATTTGTCTGATGATCCAATTGTTTGTTTTATTAGCTGTCAGTGGAATTCTCGGAAATCCCTAACACTAAAGTTTAAAGATGCCAATATTCTTCCTATCCTTCTTCTTAAAATCCCAACTTTCCATAGAGTGTGATAAGGAATACAATTGCTTGCACTTTTCTTATTTTTGTATGTATAGCTACATTACAGCTTTTGAGTATTTAGAAGCCTGGAGCAGTTTGTTTCACCATAAATATACTGTAGCTTTCTGATCTGTAAATAGCTTTCTCCTAAGAACAACAAAGTGTTCTGAAATTTCCATTTTTCTAAGCACATTCCACAGTGATATCTTATTTTATATTTTATAGTGCAATTTAAGAAAAATATTCAGAAGTTTTTTTTTTTGTAAGGGAAATATATGATTTATTAAATAAATAAAAATAAAAATGCTGTTTGCATAGAGAAACATACTTAACTGATTTTTTTTTGTTTATTTTGATATTCTTTGGTAGAATTTCAATACTTTAGAAGAATTGGCACTTATTGACAAGTCTGAATTTTTTGTTTCTTCTTTTTGGTGGCAGCTAAGGTGATGAAAATAAATGTAGCATGTCAATGTTTTGACAAATTTCATGTCTTAGTTTTCTGAGGAAAGATCACTGTTGGGTAACAAAACAATGTAACGAGAGTTAAGCAAATATTGGCTAAACAGAGGATAATTATAATTGACATTTTTATTCACCTATCCTTCCCAAAGTTCTGGGATAGGTAGATGTTGCTTGATGATATTAAATATATTGTTGTAGGTTGTAAGCAGTTCCAAATAAAGTTTCCCTCTACAATTGACCAATAATGTTCAAATGGTGCCCCAGATGTTTGGGAGATTGCACCCAGGATACTTATTACTATTGATACTATCTTTGCTTTCTTTTGCCACCATTGCTCCACTTCTATTTGCAGGTCTTTGTGTTTTGTGATATTTTTCATTTTTTTTTTCATTTCTATTTTGCCGTTTCCACTATACAAACATTTTTTTTCTTTCTTATCAATAGTTGTTAAAACTAGGGTGTTATATAGAACATAGGGATGGAGGGGACTTTGAAGATCCTCTAGTCCAACCCACTACCCTAAGTAGGAACTCTTATTCCATCTCTGACAATGGCAGATGCTTGTCTTTTTTGAATTCTAAATTCCTTGAGCACTTGTGTCTTCATTTTATATTACTTAGCAATTATCCATAGGCTCCTTGATAGAAAGAGGAAGAAAATAGAAGAGTGGCAAAAATATAGATATGGATGTAGAAATAGATACTGATAGACATACAGATAGATAAATATATATACGGGTACTTACATGTATGGTATTCAGCTTTGTTCAGGTATTTTCCCATGTCATTATAGTTGTGCTTTTAAAGTTGTAGCAACGTTTCGGCAGAATCTCATCTGCCATCATCAGGCTTCTGTCTTGTGTTTGTCTGTGAGTCAGACTTTTATAGTTGTTTCAGTTTTAAATTTGGGGCTAGCCTACTGCTGTGCCAGAATGGTTTTTTCTTCATCCTGATTGGTTGGGAGTGTTGGTCTGTGTTTATTGGTCTTGGAGTTTGCTGTGTTCTGCTTGATTGGTGTTTCTAATATCTTCTGTCTGTTTTGTGGCTTTTTTTTTTTTGTCTTGATTGGCTGGCAACATTGTGTTCCTGTATTGGAGGCTTTTAGTGCGGCTTGGCTCCAAGTAAATGGATGGCTATCATTTATTAGGAAGCTAGGTTTCATCTGGGTGCCTGGTTGGGGTGTGTTTGAGCTGGGGGTATCAGGGGGGATCTGTTTGTGCCCAGGTGTTTGCCTGGCTAGTGGTGTGGAGATTTTTTTGTTTGTGAGTGCAGGCTTCCAAATAATTGACAGTCTGGTGGAATCATCTCTTCTATTCATGCTTTCAGGTCTTTTTTCAATCTCTATGGCTTCTCTGATAATTCTGTGGCTGAGGTTTTCTATAGTGGCCAGGGTTTTGGTGCCATTGAAGTTGATGCTATGACCTGTGGCTTTCATGTGTTGGACTAATGAGGAAGTGTGTTCCAGCTTTTTTACTGCATTTTTGTGTTCATCCAGGTGGGTACTTATTCTTCTATTGCTCTGTCCAATGTATGTGGCCGGGCATGATGCACAGGGGACTTCATATATGCCTTGGTTTTCCAGGTCAATTTTATCTTTGGGGTTTCTAAGGATGGCTGCTATTTTTCTGTCTGTTTTGAAGGCAGTCTTGATGTGATGCCTGTATAGTATCTTACTGATTTTGTCTGTAGTACCTCTTATGTAGGGCAGGACAGCTGTTCCATAGGTCTGTTCATCTTCTCGGTCTCCATTATGTCTCAGTGTGTTTTTGTGGATCAAGCCGGTGATTTTGCTTTTGTGGAAGCCGTTGGCTGACAGTACTTTAGTCAGGGTGCATAGTTCAGTCTTTATGTGTGTCTTGTCTGCCAGGCGTTTGGTTCTGGCGATTAGTGTTTTGGCCACGGAGTTTATCTGTGCTGGGTGGTGGTGGGATTGGGCATTGAGGTAGCGGTTGGTGTGTGTTTTCTTCTGGTATATGGTGTGTCCTAGTGTGCCATCTGTTTTTTTTTGTAGATTAGTACATCTAGGAATGGTAGTTGTTTGTTTGTTTCCATTTCCATGGTGAACTTGATTTTGGGGTGTGTGCTGTTTAGGTGTGTTAAGAAATTGTTTAGGTTTTCCTTTCCATGGGGCCAAATCACAAATATGTCATTGATGTATCTTAACCAATGGTGTTTTAACGGCTTGGGTAATGGGTTGTGTGATGGCCTTGCGAGTTCTTTTGTTGTGGTATCCAGGGTCCTGCATTTATGTTTTCCATTAGCCTCCTGTGTAATAACAGCTTGGGTAATGGGTTGTCTGATGACCTTGTGAGACTTATTGCTGTGGTATCCTTGGTCTTGTGCTGTGATATCCTGGGTCATTTGCTGTGTTGCAACTTCTTGAGTTCTTGTGGTGTAATTTCCTGAATTTTCTGATGTGATATCCTGAGCGGGTGGCTGTGATGTAGTATTCTGGGTTTTAGTGTGGCTTTGAGTTTGGGGTCTGGGTCTGTGTTCTTGGCGTGTGTCAGCTTGTTTGGTTTTGGGGTTGGGGGTGCGACAGCTGGCGAGGCAGCCGTGGTCTGTTTTCTGGATGGTGGTTGTCCTTTGTTTATAGGATGGGCTTGGGCCTGGGTCTGATGAGGGGGATTGGCGGTGGTGTCCCGTGTCGTTTCGGGTCTGGTGTTGGTTTTCGTGGCTGGGACTCATTTGTTGGTGAGGGCTCACCAACAAAGCCCTCACCAACAAACGAGTCCCAGCCACGAAAACCAACACCAGACCTGAAACGACATGAGATATTACATTGTGTTAGAGTATGAATTCAATTTTTGAATTCTTGAATGGACTGAATTATCCAAATGGGTAAGTCTCCTTGGTATCCCACAGAGTTGGGATGAATGGCATGAGTGATATGCAGTCTCGGGGGTGTTTGATAGCTTGAGGGCATTACCATCAACTTTTCAACTCTTCTTTTAGTTTTGTTTTTTAATCTGTGTCATTTTATATGATTGTATAGCTTTTATCTGTAAATTTCCCAAAGCCACTGAGATAGTGAGATGGGTAGTGTATAAATTTATCAAATGAATTTCAAGGCGTTCAAGAATAATCAATTCATCCTGGATTTACTTCTTTTCATTAAAATATATCTTGCAAAAATGATCCTTCTGCAGTACATAAAAACAGGGTTTTATGAATGCCGTACTGCTTTTTGAATTTCAACTTCTATGAAAAGAAGTTTCTATGTTCTATTATATAGAATTGGCTCATTTTTATTGGGGTGTCCTCTGATGAATTATGTGATGCAGTATACTAATTATTTAAAATGGTATAAAAGTGTATTTAGAAAATCATTACTTGAACTTCAGTTTCTAATCAGGAAGTTGTATTTATTTTTAACCTCTGTTATTTGTATTGGTAGGATTACAGGTTATTTGAAGTAGAGGGGTGATAGAGCTGTGCTTCATTTTCTGAAATAATGGTTACTACAGTATAGATTACTCTAAAGCTTACTCCAAAAAGAAGCATTAAATGAACAGATGTTTGCATTCTTTCATGTAATTTGATATTTAACTGTTGAGCTGAAATTTCAGCTATTTATACTTCCTTGGTATCGTTATCACTGATAATATTTGGTTTAGGGCTGTCTTATACTGTCAAAACTTTTGAAATCAGTATTTGCTCCACAGATTATATGCATAAATAGCACAGTAATGCATTATTTTTCAGGGAATGTTAGTTGGCTTTTTAAAAAATCATAAAAGTTCAGTGGATTCACACCCACACTGTATTTGTGCATTTGATTTCTGTTTCTTAAGTTAAGAAGATTGTCCTTGTCTTTGTTAAATTTCATACAATTACTTAAAGCAATTTAACCAATCTGTCAATATCATTTTGATATTTTTTTTTCCTGCTTTCTGGAATATTAGCTAACCCTCTCAATTTTTTTTTATCAATTTCCAATGTAATACTCATTCTCACCATCTTTTCTGCAAAAACATCAATGAAAATAATGAAGTGTTGGAGGCTCAGACCGAACCTTATGATCCTCCACTTAATATGCTCCCCAGTTTCAGGAGCAACAATTGAAAAACACTAATTGAATGCAGTGTCTGAACCTATTATGTATCAACTTAATTAGCACGCCATTCAGTCAACTGGCTTCCTAATCAGCATGTCATGGAGTGTTTCATTAAATGCTTTGCTGAAATCAAGGTGTATTACAGCATTCTTAACAACCATTAGGGGGGAATCTTGCTCTCAAAAATGAGATCAGGTTAGTTTGTCAAGACATACTGACATCTGAAAATTGCCATATTGTTTTTTTATTCATCTTAGGGTTCCTTTTCTCATTTTTTTTTCAGAGGTGCCTCTAGGGCAGCGCTCTCCAACTTTGGCAACTTTAAAACTTGTGGATTTCAATTCCCAGAATTCCTCAGCCAGTCAACTTCTGGGAGTTGAAGCCTCCAAGTTGCCAAAGTTGGAGACTGTTGCCCTGTAGGCATCTCTGGAAAAAAAATTGTTACAAAAGGACTTTAAAATGAGTCAAAAGTTGAAGTCCACAAGTTGCCAAGTTGGAGACCCCTGCTTTAGGGGAGTAGAAAGGAGTGAAAAGATCAAGATGGTGGACTGAGATGGGGACTTTAATTATGTATATTATTATAGCTGCCATCTTGACCCCCTTTTTTCAGCCTTTTTATTTCCCCTGCAGATGCCCCTGTTCATGAAGACAAGTTAGGAATTTTCTGGAAGGCTCATGCTTGGCAGAGCTTGTCTCCGGAGAGACTGCAGAGCCATTAAAATCTTCCATCACTATGACTTTATGCCTCTCCAAAGATCTGAAATTTGAGAAACTTATCAGTTCATTAGCTTATCTGTGTTCTCAATATGTTTTAAAGTTAAAACTTGTCTGCTTGAAAATGAAAAGTGGGCCATTTTTCTATTCTAATTAGCCTTTGACAAGTAGGGTAATATACTTTAATGTACCCCTTTAACTTTGACCTAGCCATTCATATTTGGAGATCTTCAGTGAAAACATTGGCTTTTATACTTTTGTGGTCCAAATCACCTGAAATAATTGTTTTTTTATTGCCAAGTTTTATTCTTTAATTGCTGGTTTCTTAGAGTTAAGCAAACCCCAGACCTTATTTTGTCATGTTTTCAATTTCCTGTATTTTTAAAAAAAGAACCACTAAAGCATCTCTTTAATTGTATTATGGTTCTGCACATTCACTTTATATGCCAAAATATACTTTGTCTGGATATGGGTATGTATGATGTTACACCCATTGCAGATGCAGCCACAGAAAGTGTTACTTATAATTCAAGTCAATAAACATATTAGGGCTGTGTTGGTTTTAATGTTCACAGCAACAATTTTTCCACTATGTCCTGCCCATTTAATAGAAAAGTCTTCAATAAAATATGTTTCTAAACACATTACAATAATTGGGGTAATCACTCTTTAATTTAATCCCAGAATATAGTGAGATATTTTCAGCTTCCAACCTTTCCACATTTTTCCTTTCTTTTTTTTTTTTTTTTTTCTTCCATCTCTTACCACCTCTTACCACAACCACAATAAAAGTCATTAAGCATAATAGATGTAATATGGTTTTTTATTAACTAAGAATTGCATGTTGAGAAGCATGGATAGAAACTGTATGTAAGGTCTGAATCCAAAAGTCTTGAGATAAGTAAGTTTTGGCTGAATCACGTTTGACTTATCAGCAAACGGTAGTTTAAAATAAAAAAATGTGGAACTATTTGCAAAAAGGCTTTAGAATCACTTTTACTCAAATTGTGACTCTTTGATCACATAAATTCACCTAGGGATAAAAGAAGTTTTGAAAACTATCTAAGATCCAAGATGACTCAAGGGAAAGAGGGGGAAAAGCCATAACTTCCAGAAGTGAACACTATGCTTATATTAGCTTAAAATCAACTATACCTTCTACAGTTTGAGATTTCTATTCTCTCCCCCCCTCCCCCCTCCGCCCAAAAATTGAGTCTTTATCCAAGGCTGAGTTTAGTAAAGTCAAACCCAGGACTTGGAAATGGTTATAAGTGGTCTCTTTTAACTTTCAAAATTAGCACAGCTTTTTGAAATTAACCCAATATTTTTGCAGCATGTGGGTTAGCTTAAATTAATCTGACCCCATGACCAAGAGAAAATTCACATTGAGACATAAAGTCTGAAAAATTGTAAAATTAAAATCTTACTATTTTTACCAATGATAAATTGAACCATAATAAATGACACACGATACCGAATCTAAATTATGTTGCCTTTCAACTAACACATCTGCTATGCCACCTGCAGTCATAGCATTATGATGTATATAAAAGAGTCTTTGAGATGATCAGGTAGCGATTACTATTTTGGGTTTTGTAGCTGCATTAGGAGCGCTTGCCTTTGTGAACGTGATCCCCACCTTTTTGATGCCCCACCCCGGACCGGGCACAGTGGGCGCCGGCCCGGCCAGGGCGCCTCTTCTTTTTCCCCCCCCTTTGAGAGCTGAGACCTCCACCCCTTTTAAAAAAAACCCCCCCCCCCCCCCCCCCCCCCCCCCCCCCCCCCCCCCCCCCCCCCCCCCCCCCCCCCCCCCCCCTGTGAAACGCCACCCCGGGGGCTTTGAAATGATCAGGTGGCAGATTAACATATTTTGGGTTTATGTATGCATGCATTAGGAATGACTTTCCTCTAGAAGTTGTGGATGCTCCACCAATAGAGGTTTTTGACAAGAGATTGGACAACCATTTCTCTGAAGTGATATAGGATTTCCTGCTTGAGTTGCACTAGATTAAGTCCTGAAGGTCCCTTCCAACTCTGTTACTCTGATGTTATCATTGTAAAGTTGTGTAACATTTTTATTATGTAAAGTTGTCCATTGTGTAGAGTTACTCTCTCAGCTGAGGGACCACATTTTCTTGGGAAAAATCTGTAATATAAGCCTCATATTATTAGTGGTGGTAGCAGGTTAATCAATATTAAGCTAATCCGAATCTAAAATAGCAATAATGTGCTGTCCAGACAGTTTATAGTTAGTTAGGAATTGGGAGCTATCCCCTTAAGGGAATGCATCATGGTAAATGTAGCTAAGACATCCTGGGAAATGTAGTCCATGTCATGTGGTCACATCTGCAATCCTGATTGGTCACTGAATTGACCCTTGGTGGGTTGGGGGAGGTTCCTTCACTCTTGCCTGGACCCCAGCAGTGTGCTGGTACCTTACCACCTTGCTCCATCATTATGGGAATGAAAAGAGCACTATCCTTTTACACTATGAATTCAGCTATGCAAAGATTTGGACATTGAGATGAATCTCGAAGTAACTGTGAGTTTTATATGAGGAAACCTGATGGACCAATAAAGAAACTTTGTATAGATGGTTTGTAGAGTTATCTGTCTGCCTTTATACATTCTGTCAATAATTAAAGGGCAGAACAAATAACATTAGTACTTAGACGTATGTACCGCTTCACAGTGCTATACAGTCCTCTCTAAGTAGTTTACAGAATCAGTATATTGCCCCAACAATCTGGATCCTCATTTTACTGACCTTGGAAGGATGGAAGGCTAAGTCCACCTTGAGCCCGGTAAGATTTGAATTTGCCAAATTTCAGGTAGCTGGCAGTCAGCAGAAGTAGCCTGCAATACTGCATTCTAATCACTGCACCTTCAGGGCTCTTGGGTGATGCAACCCCCCAGCTTTTCTCATGTTGACTCCCTCTCTATCTCTTTTTTTCTTACTCATTCTGGCATCCTCTCCTCCTCAACCCCTCTGGAAACAGATTCACATTCATTGTCCCTACTATATCCAATCAGTTTTTTAAATTAGGATAAGGAAAAATATATAATAGATACAATAGATTACCTTTCTGATTTTAGCTGTTAGCGATCTGAATTCTTAAAATTATTTGGTTTTGGTCCAGATGATTTTCTTCCAAACTTCCTTCAGAGAATGCACCTCTGATTCTAATTCTTGATGGACAAATTGTGATCAAGGGATTGCATCATTGGGTATTTTCCATTGTGCCAAGTCTCAGTTTTGCAGCAGGAGAAAGCTGGGACCTGGCATTATGGAAGGTTCCCAGTATTGGGGTTGAATGATTGGCAGTGGCCCAACGCATTTCCCAAGCAGATCTAAAATCACATCTCTGGAAATCTTCTCCCACCTCTCTCCTCCCTCCCTCATTCTGTCCCTCCCCCTCCCCCACTCCTTCTCCCTCTCTGTCACACACTCTCTCCCAGAGTTCTGAAAAACTGAAATGTTTTCTTATTGCTTGTTACATTTAGTTAATCCCAATAAAACAATTGTCTAGTTTAGGCCTCTCCAAATTTGACAACTTTAGAACCTGCGGACTTCAACTCTCAGAATTCCCCAGCCAGCAACCTTCACCCCCCTAGTGCTTTCCAGATGCATAATTCTTGTTCCTAGATTGGGAATAGCAATAGCACTTAGACTTATATACCACTTTATAATGCTTTACAGCCCTCTCTAAGCGGTTTACAGAGTCAGCATATTGCCCCCAACAATCTGGGTCCTCATTTTACCTACCTCGGAAGGATGGAAAGCTGAGTCAACCTTGAGCCTGGTGGGATTTGAACTGCCAAATTGTAGGCAGCTGGGTGCAGAAGTAGCTTGCAATACTGCACTCTAACCACTGCGCTACAGAGGCTCCTGGAATACCCAGACCTGGGGAAGGATGCTCTGTTTTGATTTTTTGGGAGAGACTTTCCCCTACTGGATAAATTTTACTTCCTTTGCTGTTATTTAAAACTATTCCTTCTGATTGTTCCTATTTTATCAATGTGTATATCTTTATAATGGAACAAAGCAGCAAAAGTTGCGTGGCTAGGAATTCTTGCATCAGACAAGCAGCACTATGGTTACAAATACTTCAGATACTAATTCCTTGTATTTCTCAAGCGCTTGCTCCATTTTTTCAGAATATCCAGTCGTACAGAAATGTACAGCCCTTCCTTACTTTCCCTTGCTCCAACCATTCAAACTGGGCTCAGGGTAATTGGATTTTGCACTTGGTACAATATCTGTGGCCGGCAGAAATAAATAAAATAAAAATCAAACCGAAGCCAAACAACCATCCTCGTGACAACAACCATAACAATGAAAGGACAAACATTTTCCAGATATCGGGTCTCCACACTCTTCAGTTAAGAGACCCTAGATTCCAATATCAGCCGAAAAAGGGGTGATTAATATAAAGTGAGTGGAGTCTGTTTCTTTAAGACAAGCTCATAAATCGTGAAAGATCACTACTTCTTTTCAAAAGAGTCTGCACGGTCTGAGTTTCCCTTCTGGGTCAGTAAAGGCATTGAAGTTTTAATGGCATGCCATGGCAGATTACACGATACAGCTGTCCCGGCACCGTGAAAATTAAGTTATGCCCCGTGTCAGCAAGGGTTTTTTTTCCCCCTCTTCTCTTTCCCTCCCTTCCCCCTCTCCTCTCCCTCTCTTTTCTTTCTTTCTCTCTCCCTTCCCCTTTTTCCACTCCTTTTTCTACTGAAAAGTGCACATCGAAGCAGAAGTTCGGAAGACCGGAGGGAGCCATGACTGCCTGACTGCTGTCAAGCTTCAGCTATTGAGGATTAGTAAATGGAGCTGATGGGGCCTGAGTGAAGAATCATCCAAATGGGGAGCTTTTGTTCTTTGGCTCTCAGCAAGACCCAGACCAAACCAACCCCCCTCCAAAATACTCTTCTTCCTCTCTCTTGGACCCCCCACCCCATCCAATTTCTCCCCCGTTTCTCATTTGCTAGCTGTTTTAGCTTATTCACCTTTAGCTGCTCAGCATAATCGCACCAGCCTGCTAGGAGTGAAACCAAATGTCCAAGTTTATGGAAATGAGCAGCTTCTTAGTAAAACCCTGGTGTAAAGTGTTAAGTGCGCACATTCCTAATCTTCCCATGGAGCCCGGGGCAGGTTGGAGAGTTCACTTCCGGATCACACAGGAATTCATAAAGCATATCAACATTTAAGGTTCAATCTTAAGAACAGTTTCTTATAATAAGATGCATTGAAATCAACTGAAGTTTCTTTGGAGTAGAATTTCACAGGGTAGGACCTGGGAATGCACTTTATACAGAGAGCAGAACAATTTGCCAATTGTTGTGAAGCTCCATATTTTTAGTATGTTCATAGTTGGCACATACACACAATCTCTCTCTGTCTGTCTCTCTCCCCCCCTCTCTCTCTGTGGTGTGTGTGTTAGCTTAAATTAATTTACTGCAATCAATGTGGATGCCTCTTCACTGAAGGTGGTTATGAATCATAATGATTCAGATTGGTCCACAGTAGGTTATTAGATTTATATAGATGTTCTTTGATTTCCTACTTCAGGGCTTAGAGAGGATGATTAGCTGAAAGTTTCCGTACCTAATGGAGAACTAGAACTTAGGCTTCCCTGCTCTTCCAGCATGTTCTTTATTGTCTCCTAATAAACCTTTCTGGTGGTCTCACTTTTGCACATTTCTGTTTTTATGCCAATGGCAGAAAACTAGAGAAACAAGCTCTCTTAATTCTGACTGACCTGTGCAGGCATTTCCATAGCAGAGAAAACAATATTGGGCCTTTTTCTATCCGTCATTTTAGTAGATTAGGAGAAGTCAGGCTTTGCTAATAGGAAGTGAGAAGCAATTGCATTAGGAAACAGATGTTGGGAAGAGAAAATAGCAGTGAGACACCAGAGAGTAATGCTGTGTAAGACCTGCCACCTGTTCTTGAAAACAGCCCACTGCACCTAGAACTTTTCTATCCTATCACAGATGTTCCATAAAACTCCATTGGCAGTTTAACTGACAATTGTAAAGGAAATTGGGGCATCTCCTTGTCCTTCATTTTACATTTCAGACATCTTGGACTAACCCAGATGCACATTTCTGGAGTTTTAAATATACATCTTAAAATGTAACAAATTAATAATCATTATTTGTGTGTGATATGTGTGTACATCTGGGTACAGTTTAGGGACCTTCTGGACCCATAGTGGAGCTTGTAGTTAAGGTTGCTTTGTCCATTTCAGTTGGGGTGCAGGCCTTTTTGAACTGGAAGACTCTGGCAACAGTGACTCATGTCCCATTTACCTTGCAGAAAAGCTATTGGGACACACTCTGCATCATGAGTGTCAAACTCATAGTGTCATGTTGCTGTCACGTGACTTTTGCAACATTTTCCCCATTTGTGGAGTCGGGGGTGGGTGTAGCCTGTGCATGATGCATCCAGCTTGCAGGCTGGACACTCCTACTCTACATGAACACTTCTGAAGTGCGTCAATGATGGAAAATGAAGTGGTCTATCTGCTAACTTAGGGCACCTGTGCTAAAGCATTGCATATATGCCTCTGTGTCCAATTCAAAGTGTTGATATTGATGGAGAAGAATATTTGCAGCTTAGGGTTGAAATTATGTGTCCTTAGTACTCTCTGAACTCTGTTGTTTTCTTGCAGATGTTTCATTACCAAACTATGTAACATCATCAGTAATGAAACATCTGCAAGAAAACAATTGAGTTCAGAGAATACTCAGAGTATTGATTATTACCTTTAAAGCACAAACTGGCTTTGCATTCAAGTATCTACAGGACCATCTTTCCCATCAAGATTTGTACTGTTCTGTCAAATCTGTAGAGTATGCTGAGGTTGACATCCTGTGGCATCCAGTCAGGATGATGTCTAGGGGCTTATCTGCCTGGTAGTCCCATGATCAGAATAGACAGACAACCACTTCTGGAAGCCCTGAACCAGTGGTGGGATTCATTTTTTTTTTACTACCGGTTCTGTGGGTGTGGCTTGGTGGGCGTGGCAGGGGAAGGGTACTGTAAATCTCCAGTCAGAGGTGGTATGTACCGGTTCTTCGAACTACTCAAAATTTCCGCTACCGGTTCTCCAGAACTGGTCAGAACCTGCTGAATACCATCTCTGCCCTGAACCCTTTATCAATCTCCCAAAATGATCTCCCAAGCTGCATTTTCCTGCCCATTTCTAAAGCACATTTTTCTATGCTTGTGTTCAAATGTTTCAGATGATGCCTGCAAAATCTTGTGTGGCAGCAAGAGTACCAAAGCACCAGTACTTATACTCTTATTATAGCAATAGCACTTAGACTTATATACAGCATCACAGTGCGTTACAGCCCTCTCTAAGTGGTTTACAGAGTCACCATATTGCCCCCAACAATCTGGGTCCTCATTTTACCCACCTCAGAAGGATGGAAGGCTGAATCAACCTTGAGCCTGATGAGATTCAAACTGCCAAATTACTGTCAGCCAGCAGAAGTAACATGCAGTACTGCATTCTAACCACTGTGCCACTGTGGCTCTTATTATATCTGCAGATTGCCACCCTTCAGCCCTGCTTTTGGGTGACACAAGGAGTGGAGAGGAATGTTTTACAGCATCTGTCAGATAAAGTCACTCAGATTTGTTTCCAGTTGGATGCTGACCTCGATAAGGGTCTTGTACTATAATCCAGGAATGGGTTGAACCTATTGAACCCGAGAAGTTGGAATTGGGCAGAAACTTCAGGACTGTGAATTCAATAATTTTTAGAACCTGGTTTTTAGATCAGGCTTGTCAAAGAGGCCTGAGGGTGTTGTTTGAGTGAATTGTGGTAGTGGTTAATTCTTCTTTGAGTTAGAGGGTTTGGAAGTTTTTAGTTTTCTTTCCTGTTTATCTTTGAAAAGACAGGTGTCAGAGTTTCATAAGCAATTTTTACAGATGAATCATTCAACCTCATAAAAATTAAAAACAAAATCTTTCAAAGAATGCACAAGCAAACAACAGAGTAGGAGGATAATATTGTCAACTAACTCTTATTGATACTGGGGTTTTCATGAGTGGTGGGATTCAAATAATTTAACAACCGGTTCTCTGCCCTAATGATTTCTTCCAACAACCAGTTCACCAAACTGCTCAGAAAGTTAACAACCGGTTCCCTCGAACTGGTGCAAACTGGGTGAATTCCACCACTGGTTTTAATTACATTAAACTTCCAAACCCTCTAACTCAAAGAAGAATTAACCACTACCACAATTCACTCAAACAACACCCTCAGGCCTCTTTGACAGGCCTCTTTGGTGGTGTGTATGTGTATGTATATGTGAAATCAGGAATAAAATGTTGGTTTATATATTGGCTGATTCCTGAAAGCTGTCAGGTTTGAACCTGGTTAACTGTTTGGATGTAGACCTACTAGAAAACCAAAGGAATATATGTAGTCCTTGGCTTACAACAGTCCATTTAGTGATCATTCAAAGTTATAATGATACTTAAAAAAGTGACTTAAGACTGCTTTTCGTACTTATGACCATTGCAGCATCCCCATAGTCATGTGATCAAAATTCAGATGTTTGGCAACTGATTCATATTTATGACGGTGTCCCGGGGTCCTGTGATCTCCTTTTGCAACCTTCTGACTGGAAGGGGAATGGGAAAGCCAGATTCACTTAACAGCTCTGGCAAGAAAGGTTGTAAAATGGAGAAGAATGCACTTAACAGCTGTCACTTAGGAAGATAAATTTTGGATTCAATTGTGGTCGTTAAGTCAAGGACTACCTGTATATGCTACAATGGGAGGTTGAAAAAACGTTCCAGAACCAGCAATGATAAGCCATTTTCATATTATTGCCAAGAAATTACATGGATGTGTTCATAATGTCATCAGAAATCCAGCAAAACTGGGCTCTCCCCTCATTCTAGGGCTGGGATCTCCAACCTTGGCAACTTTAAGCCTGGAGGACTTGTTAGAAAGCAAGAACGGGCTTTTCTCCCATTCTATACTGTGTTTTTTTTTTTTTTTACATTGTTCCAGAAATTATCGTACTCATTGCTGCCTTTTATTAAAACTACTGTACCACTTACAGGATATAAATGGCAAAAACGGAGAAAGAGCGAGCCCAGGTTCTCTGCAGACCTGAAGACTAAAGGTTAGTTTTCAAATAAAATAAAAACCCTGGTTTATAGATACAAGCTTCCTTCTCTTAAGAACCACATTTTGGGGGAATGTGTTGGACGCCAGCCAGCTGCAGTTGTTGTAAACTAAACATGGCTTTATGTTTTCTCTCTGATGCTTTTATTTCTCATACTTGCCTTTCTGCTCTTGAACTAATTTCTTGATCCCATTTCATGGGTCACAGAGCAAAACACCAACCACTTAGTAGACATATTTACCTTCTCTCTCAATTTCTGTCTCCCTCCCTCTCCCTCTCTCCACCTCCCCGCTCTCTCTGTGATCAAAAGTCCACCCATGAGCATCCCAAATATTATAAGCAAATACTTTGTTACTGATTATTAAAAGGGTATTTTTTTTCCAATATTGGTTTTATGATACATAATTTTTATAGGCACCACAGTTTTGTATGTTTAAACTTTTCAATCCGACAAGTGCAAGAAATTAGCTCCCTTTAAACTCACCATTAATTAAAATCTAGTGTGGATTTAAAAAGACTGAGTGATGAAACATCTGAAACTTTTCTGTGGATGATGCAAGATTAAATCTTTACATTACACATGGATCAATTTGTCAAAGAACATGAACCTTGTATGTATTTCTGTGAACACACTCACATCTCTCTCTCTCTCTCTCTCCCTCCCTCCCTCTCTCCATGTGTGTGTGTGTGTGTGAGAGAGAGAGAGAGAGAGAGAGAGAGAACTTGTGCGAAGGTCTGAGAAATCCTAATCCCCTAGCTCTCATGGCCTATAGATTTAGACTCCATCTGGTATAACTGGATTAAAAATCTTTTCTTATTTCAAAGGTTTGATCTCAATAAGGGTTTGATGTGATGAAATCAAAGTGGCAGGTCTGATGGAAAAACAATTTGATTCAGAATTTCCTAACTTCCAAGTCTTGTGTTGAAGGCCCGGAGTAGGAAAGTGACAGCAAACATAAATATATCGAAAAAGATTGATTACGCTTAATGCCAATCAATTTGATGGTGAAGTGCAGAATATGTGAAAATATTCATGTAAACTAATCAGAGGTGTTTTTTAAATTATTCTCCTAGTTTCTCAGGAAATTTTCCAGTTCTGCTTAGAGGATATGAAGAGTAAAATGAGTGAAGCAAATATTATTTTTAAATAACAAATTTCAAAATCAATATTGATGCTGGATTAGAAATAAATGGAAATATAATAGATACTGCTTTCTTAATTATTAAACTCTCTGATATGTGCCAAACTATTTTTTTACTTTGAAATAAATTGAACATATTTAACATAATAATTAATTAGTATTACAACTGATGCTAAAAAGCAGGGTTGCCACAAACAGGTGTGCAAGTTGTGCGGTTCCATGACATGGTGTGTATGTGTGTGTGTGTGTGGCAATTTAAGTTTTAAAAATCAGTTCTCCATTCCAAACACTGTGTGTAATTCCTTATGTCGGATTTCACATCTTCTCAAACTAGTGTTGTATATTAATTCAGAAAAACTGCAGGTGGTACTATCTGAAACCATCAAGGTCTTCCAGTACACATATTGTTGCAGTTCCAAGGAAACTTATTCTAATAAAAATGCAATCTGTGAGAATCGTCATCCATGCAGTGACAAAACAATAACCCTCTGTCTTTCTATTAGTTTTCTAAGTTTATTCTTGGTTTATTCTAAACTTCCTGTCTGGTCCTGGCAAATACAATCATTAAGGAGAAGGGTGGCAAGCACGCAATTAGCGAACCGGTTGTTACACCAGGAGAATCCCACCCCTGTAAGTGCAAACCTTACAATGGGTATTTTTGAGGCTGGGATTTTGAAGCTGAGAAGTTTGTAACCATTGTGACATCTTTACTGCCTTTTTGCATTGGGTTGGCTTTGCCCATTAATGTAGCATGTCAAGCAGCAGACAGTTATTGAGTCCTCTTCTTTCAGTTTCAACAAGAGATTTTAAACCTGCCTTTTTTTATAGCTGTCACAATGATAGTATCAGTATACAGGTAGTTTCACTTAGAGACCACTTGTTCAGCAACTGTTCAGATTTGCAGTGGTATTGAACGTAGAGATTTAAAACCAGTCCTCAAAGTTGCGGTGGTTGAAGCATCCCCATGGTCACATGATCACCATTTGCGACCTTTCATTCCACTTTCCATTTCTTCTAATGCAGCATTAATTATTTTGCACATAAGTTAAATAGATACGGAGCAATATACAAGCTTTGCTCCCTTTGTCTAAACCCTTTGGTATGGGTTCTGTACTCCATTCCAGTTGTTAGTAGTTCCTTAACATATTATAAATTCTTAATAGGCAGATGAGATCGTAGGTCTTGCATGTAAATTATGATGTGAAGCAATGGGGCAACTTTATTTTTATTCCACCACTGCTTTCTGCTAAGCTGCCTCATTGTAGTAAGAGGAGTAGTGAGTGAAGAATGCCAGGAATATGGATCAAAATTATATACTCCCAGCAGAATCAGCCAATCTCTGAAGGCCCTCCCATCTAAAGCAAGTATATTGGGCAATGACAATATAGACATAGTATATGCTACAGATAGCTGATCACTTTAGTTACAACCATAAAGGCATGAGATATATATCTTTAGCATATAACCACAATTTCAAAGAGAGCATCAAGAATTATTCTGAAATCCTGAACTTCACTGATGGGAAATCAGTGAAATGTTAGAAAATAATAAAAGAAATTGTTAAGGACACATGTGTAAAGACTCTCAAAGACAAGAAACAGAAGAAGCCAAGTTTTGAGTTGATAGTACTCCAGTCCATTAACTTTCTGTTCCATCCATCTAGAATCCAAAAATATATAACTCAAGCTTTCCACAATCTGGTACAGTATATATACTAGGAGTACAACTCCAGAATTCTTAATCAGCACTGTCGTTGAAGAAGTTGGATATAATTACACTTCTGGACATAGGTTAGAGTAAGCTAACTTAGCTGCCTCCTGGACTTGAGCTTCACCAGGAATTTGCAGCAGCAAAAATTAGGATAAATTTTATTGCAAAGATCTGAGGTAGATAAAAAATAGAAAATCATAGCATTGAAGGAATGGATGAAATTAAGTGTTCTAAGCAAAGCAAATTCCATTAGAAATTGACTAATATTGACTAAATCTCATGTATTCCAGTCATAATTAATTATTACTTTCAGAGAAATAGATGGGAGTGATTTCTTTCCAGAGGTTTCTAATATTTGTCCAATATACTTGAGTTTTCTCCTGTGATAGGCACCCTACTATTCTTATAAAGAAGGTACCTTCAAGATTTCATGATTAAATGTTTTGGTGAATAATAGAACATTTAAAATACAATATCATGTTCATAGCAACCTGTGACCAGATTACTAAATTTGCATGATTCAGGATTTGAAGCCAATTGCATGGTAGTACTTGGTGCGAATCAGGATCAGATTTATGAGAGCTGTTTGTATTTTCAAGTAACCCTGAATCATCATCTTACACTTCATTATAACTGTATAAATATATAATCTGATTTATCCAGCTAATGCAACGTGTATCAGAGTTTTTGACTGAGACTTTGGTTTTCATGTATTTTTTAAAAACAGATTTATGGTTTAAGGACTTTGGTGGATTAATTTTAATGCTACCAAAGCAGCAACATTTGGTGGGGAATAAGCTTCTGTTCCTTGAAAGATATTGCAGACACTTTCCATTGGTGGACTGTCTTTCTGTCAGTCGTCCTGGGTTCAGTTCTCTCAAAGCAATTGTTTCAAATTATTTTTGATGCTCTGGCATAAGTGGTTTCCAATTTTTGATATGCTCCCAATCTCTCCAAATTAAGGTAACTTGGAGCCTTGCATGTGTAGAGTAGAAATACTCATCATCATGTTTGTATAAGCTCAAAGAAAATGTTAAAGCTTTTAAAAATGTTTAATCTGAGGCTCAAGAAATATATCACAATGGCGCCTCAGACTCCTGCCTGATTGGAGACTTTGAGACGCAACCAAGAAGGCACCATCTAATCCAGGGGTTTCCAATCTTGGCAACTTTAAGACCTGTGGACTTCAAGTCCCAGAATTCCTCAGCTGGCTGGGGAATTCTGGAAGTTGAAGTCCACAGGTCTTAAAGTTGCCAAATTGGACGGACACACACCGATCTACCTATGGCATAAACATGCCCTAACCATCTCTTGCTTTCTGTCTCTGCCATCTCCCATGACATTGCCTTCCTCTGCTCATTGCTGTTGGGATCCAATTCTTTAGTATTTGCATGCCTGTATTTTTTCTGATGCTGCACACTGAGGAAGTCTAAGTTTCTCTATAGAAAAAAACAACAACCCTCCTCAATAGTAGTCACAGGAATACTTTAGCCTTTCTTTCTTTCTTTCTTTCTTTCTTTCTTTCTTTCTTTCTTTCTTTCTTTCTTTCTTTCTTTCTTTCTTTCTTTCTTTCTTTCTTTCTTTCTTTCTTTCTTTCTTTCTTTCTTTCTTTCTTTCTTTCTTTCTTTCTTTCTTTCTTTCTTTCAATAGATGCTAAGAAATCAGTAGAGCAATGAGTCTCAGGCATTTTAAATCCCCCCTCCCTCCCCAATGTTCCCCATCCTTCAACTCAACTCACTGGGTGGTCCTGGAGTCAACACTGTTCAGCTTCAGCTCCTATCTATAAAATGGGAGCATAATTAGCAATCTATCTCATTGGGGTGCTATGAATGAGATAATGGCATAAAGCATCTTTCGCCTCAAGAAAGTTCCAAGTCACAAACAGCTGCAATATTAAAGAAGATTTTTGTTACAACGAAGAAGGTGGAAGGAGCTCCGATCAACTCTGAAACTGAAAGAAGGATGGATCTGCAGATTGCAAAAGAAGAGGCTGCTGCAACAAAGACTTTCCATACACAATGAAGTGCAGCATCACCCCTCCCTTAAAAAAACACTCTCTTTTTAGGAGGGGGGGTCTCCTCATTCTTTATAAATAGTCAGTTTGTGTGCCACATCTGGTCCCTGAACAGTCACGGATGGATGTTTTGTTACCTTAAAGATGTCGTTTGTCTTTTCCAAATCTGTATGCACTTTCCAAATCAGTCATGCAAAGATGTGGTTTGCAAGCAGCCAACTTTCAGCTCTTAAAAGACCCCAGGAAATTACTGTTGAATGAGTGGCTAGAAAGCTTCAGTAAGAAATTATGGCAGAGAGAAACTCTTTGGCTCTGCTTTTTATCTAATAGTCTCAGTTCTGCCTCTCTAACATCTTCTTATTTTTATATTTGCAAGCAGAGGATCTCTGAAATGGCTCGGGGCAAAAGAAATGCTCTGAAAAGATTCTTATGAAATCATTTCTCTTTGCAAATCCATAAAAAATCACCTTGGCCTCCTTATCAATGGAAAGATTTAAAGAGGGTGCAGAAGTCACTGAATTATGATGTGCTTGTTTTAATGAAATTCCATCCCTGCTGAGAAGTAGCCTGCAGATTTTCCATATTTCAGCATGGGAAAAGTTTGGTGCTTTCCTGCTGGTGCCAAGAGTTAATTGAAAACATTTCAGGAGAACTTCAGCTTGGGGGCCAACAGTTCCATTCCTTCATTATTCTTAACAATACTAGAGGAATAATATAATTATTAAGAGACATGTTGCATGATCTTAAAGTCACAGTATGTTTTTGAAACTGACTTTCAGGCCTTGATTCCCCCAACTAAATCTGATAACTGAAACAAACCAGAGATTAGAAAGTTTTGAGGTGAATCAAATTATTAGGTATGCTCCACACTTGTCTTTCACACAAGTCATGCTAATTAAGCAAAATTATTTTTATGCCATTTTCTTCATAGTTTTCTTGAAAGTTTTTATTACAAGACCAAATGCTAGAATGGCTATTAAGGGTTGTTGTTTTTTTTATTGTCAATGCATAATCTTCCCAACTGTACAAGGACTTGCAAAATATTTTTACAGTGGAGAACCCCAAAGTAATTTGCAACGGTGATAGTGACACAATAAAAAAATGACTATTGTTAATACATCTAGTGAAAAGAAATAGTTGCAATTAGAAGTTTAAAACTCAATTTTAAAATTAAGTATTTTACATGTTTGGCGTTAATGTTTTGGAAAAAAAAATCTGTTGTATATTCCCCACAATGTAAAATAATTTTATTCTCAGCTGTTATGTTAGCTATGTCTTATTTCCCAAGGCAAGTTGTTTGTATTTTAATTTACTAGCATCCTTTCTCAGTTTTCTTTCTTTCTGCTTTGGCTTCATGACACTTTCACTCCTCTCTTTGTTATCTTGCCAACCCAAATGAGAAGTGTCAACTAAGTTGTGAACTGTTGGGCTAAACTTTACAGAAATAATCATGTATTTTTCATAGTTTAAGAACCAAAAAGGCCATAATAAATATGTGTGATCATTGCTTCCAGATGTGGAATAATCTACTCCATTCTTCAAACTGGTACCTTCCAGATGTGTTTGATTTCAATTTCCAGAATTCCTCACTGATCTACTTATAGCTTTCTAGGACATTTACAGATCTGGTGATTGAGGACATCTATTCTATTCCTTTTCAGAGAATTTTAACCTGAAACAAAGAAACCCAAGGAATAAACATATTCATGAATCTGAATATATGATAAGTGAATCATATTAATAATTTTTATTATATTTGAGATTGTAATATTCAAAAATAAAGATTTTATATTATTATGGTTTGGTTTCCAATATGATAACTTGTATAAATTATCAATCCGTAATTTTCACTCCTTGTCATTTTTTTTTCAGAAGTTGAACTAAATCTTATTTTGCTAATCATCTACTATCATTTTAGCCAAGTATTCTTCAGTGGGTATGAATGTTCCATTTAGTTAACACAACCCATAACTGTTGATTGTTTTATTATTTATGAATCAAATTAGTTTTTAATAGCTGTTCCAGCAATTGGAGAACTTCATGCATAACTCTGGCAGTGGTTTGCATGTCAGTTATGACTTGCATGGAACCGTTTTTTGTATCTATAACTGAATGTACCAACAGTCAACTTCACCAGAAAAGCATTCTATTCTAATGTTATACAAAGGGATCACAAACATGAAGGTGAGGTGTTTTGTGCAAAATATGAGTTGTTTCTGGAATATTCTATTCTATCCCAGTTAACATGTTTTCAAAGGATAGTCAGAAGTCTAAATATTTGGTCTAGTAGGACATGGCAACAAGCACTGGTCTGTAGCATACCAGCAACCGGGCTGTATAAATAAGCAAAGCTCCATCCACGAGATACAGGCATTACATAGAACTACACCCTCTCCAGTCCACGGAAAAACCTCTCTCCACAGAATCAGCCCTTGGTGCCCAAAAGGTTGAGGTGCCCAAAAGGCAGTAGGAGAGCCAGTTTGGTTTAGTGATTAAGGAAACAGGCTAGAAAGCATACAACTATGAGTTCTAGTTCAGCATTAGGTATCTTTGGGCCTGTTACTTTCTCTCACCCCAATTTGCCTCATAGGGTTGTTGTTGTTGGGAAAATAGGAGGAGGAAGGAATTTAGGTATATTTGTTGTCTCGAGTTATTTATAAAAATAATAAAGGCAAGATAAAAAACAATCTTAACAAAACCTCTTCAGCTTTTACTTTGTGAGAGGGAATATTCAGGCTACATGATCATTTTCGTTGCTTTTTCTATAACTTTTCTCATTTCCTCTCTTTGAATGAGTCAGCGATGACTTTGTAAGGAGTTTTAAATATGTCTCTTCCATGGATTTATCAAATGACATGATCTGATCTGTGTTCATTTCCTGTCTCCTCCTGTTTGAAGTTTAGTGCCATGTTTTCTCATAATTCCCTTTTCAAGTGAGAAAAAAACAGTATAAACAAAATCTGTGTTATAAGCATGAGATACCACAGAGAGTCAAATAAAATTGCATATGTCATGATGACATCATGCAAATGAGGTAAAAATATCATTTAGGTCAGCCACATCCTGTCATTGTGACAGTCATGAATACAAATTACATTATAACATTCAAACAATAACATAGTGATGTGCATGATGTCATAAGGTCTTTTGATAGAGTGTTATAAATTAGATTTAACCTAGCTAAAACATAGAAGCAATCCAAAGGGGGGAAAAACAGCAAGGCAGAGTTGACCCTACCTACTTTGCCTCCTAGCTTTCTACTGCAGCCGTCACATCTCTGCCCCCAAAAGATTGACTCCTCTTCTTTATGACATTAAGAAATCCAAACAATAAATAAAATGTATTCATTCAAACAATGTATTCAAATGACTGCTTCGTGTGCAATTTTATTTCTGTTTGGATCTTAGTGAGATAGGATGGTCATTATAAGTAGATGACTTATGATGATGTAACTTAACAACCATTCAAGTTACAAATGGATCCCTCCCCCCAAAAGCTATTTATGACACATTTCAAAATTATGACAATACACTCCTTCCCATAATCATGGGGAGCCCTTGGCAACCACCCTACCTTTACAGCCATTTGCAGCATCCTGTGATCTTGTGACCATGATTTTCAATTTTTTATTTTTTTATTTTTTGCTAATAGTCGACATTTACTTTTAGTTTCTGGCAAACCCTCCATCTAATTGGTACAATGAAATCGCTAAACATTCATTTAATGGCTGTTATGTTTGCTTAACAACTGCAAAAGAAAAAAAAAGCCAAATTGGGTCTGGCCACCTAAGGACTGCAATGATTTACAATTGTAATTCTGGGCCAATTACAGTCATAAGTTGAGGACTATTTGCAAAATTCCCTAAGAAATGGGACATGAACTGAAAGAGAGTGATGAAGACTTAACAATGAAATGTAACTCTAGTTTAAAAAAAGACCTATAAATATAAATGGCAATACACATATAACAATTGCCTCTCCATACACACATACACATATACAGGGGTGGGATTCTACCAGTTCGCACCTATTCGCTAGAACCGGTTGTTAACATTCTAAGCAGTTCGGAGAACCGGTTGTTAGAAGAAATTACTGGCCTAATCCTGTAAGGAAGGCAGGAAGGAAGCATTCTGGTGTTGCTTACAGAAACTGCCTCTCCGTTAATCCTTATTACATTCTTGGCAGGACCAGACTTCTTGTCTCAGGAATGTCTCTGGATTTTTTTCCCCTCCTTTGCTGGTACTTTGCTTGTGTGGAGTGACCATTCAAAGTTACAATGGCACTGAAAAAAGTGACTTATGACCATTTTTCACACTTCGATGTGCCTCGATGTGAGTGATATTGAGTTGGCCACACCCAGCCAATAACATGACCACCAAGCTATGTCCACCCAGTCACATGACCACCAAGCCACGCCCACCACCTAAGCCATGCCCACAGAACCGGTTGTTAAAAATTTGAATCCTGCCCCTGCACATGTATATTTTTCTCACACGCATATAAACAACTTTCCCTTCAGTTATGAAAATGCTTAAAATTAATCCTGAAGATGTTACCAGCTACATCTCTTCATACTTTTCTAATATTCATTTTGATCTCTCTAATATAACAAATTTCAAGTACTCAGTTGAAAGTACTTTCATTTTCCTGTGATCTGAAACAAACTATGAATCTTGAAAAACTACAATCAGACCTCCATGTGCTTAGTGCATTTCTCAGAAAGATATTTCTACAAAGGTGTATAACGAAATAACGAAGTCACAACAAGATGCTGTTATGGCTTCTTGTATAGCGATCACAAGGGATATCTACGATAGCAACATATTTGGATTTCCAGAAAATATGTGCAGCTAAGGTGAGATGTTTCTCTCATCTTAGCTGCACATATTCTTAGTATTTTGCATGGCTTTTTACCAAAAGTTGAGAAAACTTAACTCAGAATATCAATGTCTCCCAAAGGAAAGGTTCAGCTATATTGCATTCTAAATGACCCCCCCACAACAATTTATTTCTTTTAGATTGGAATGTATTATAATTCTTTAGTGAATAATTCTAAAAATATCAAAGCATTCCATCTTAAAAAAAACAGGCATGGAACCATTCACTCCGTACAGATGCCCTGCATCAAAAATCCTGGAATTTCAATAGTCAGGATCCCAAGAAAGAAAAAACAGCGGACTCTCAGATAACTTTTGTGTAAAGGGAAAGTTATTATAAATGTCTATCTTAGCTTACATCAGGGGTCTTCAAACTTGACAGCTTTAAGACATGTGGATGTCAACTCCCAGAATTCCTCCTCCAGTCATGTTAGCTCAGGAATTATGGGAATTGATGTCCATAAGTCTTAAACTTGCCAAGTTGGAAGACCCTTGGCTTACATCAAAAGATCTTACATCCCCTAGAGCTGGAAATGATTAGCACGTATGTGTGAAGGGAACCTTTACCTTGTAAAATCAGAAGTCCTTTCTATTTTTTACTTCAAAATACCTTACTGCTCTGTCATTATCATTTTGACAAGTATTGCTAAGTTATCATTTTGACAAGTATTGCTAAGTTTGTGACATAATATTTCTCAGATTTATTATGTCACAGACTTGCTATCCAAAACTACATTTCTTAGTTACATGGAATCATATGAATCTGCTAAATTTTTGCATAGGTAGGCGATATAATATCACCAACAATTGTGGCTTCTTTCAAGAAACCATATCTCATGATACAATCTTGCACGGTCTGTTCATTGAAATAGGATACATGACATCTGTATTGTGAATTATAATACATCACAATACATTAATTATTGGGCATTGGACCAGAAGACCTCCAAGATCCTTTCCACTCTGATATTCTATGTTCTATGAATTGTGATACTTCTGAATTCTTCTGCATTTTCATAGATGATCACTAGATCAACTGAATTGAAGTTATGTCCATAAAGCTGTTCTCTTATTGAACTCTTTTAAGAATACAAGCAGTGTCATTCCAATATATTGCAACTTATCTAAGCTCCTGTTCCCTACATAAATTACTTTCCTGCCTTTGGGAAGTCAACAAAGGTATTTTCCCTTAGGGCATAAGGGAAAATATCTGTTTCCTACTGTTGTTCCCTAAAGTGGATAAGCAAGAGTTATGTTTCTAATGGATTTTATTACTATCATAATTAAAGCAATTCTAACCTTCTCTTCAATAAATTGATCTAATCTTTTGAGGTAATCTACCTTAATGATCATAATTATAGCTTATCAAAATGGGTTTCACAGAGTTTTATTATCCAGTGTAACAAAGATATTTCCTTTCATTTTTTCTTGACGTTACCTCTGTTATTTACCTTTTTCTTACATTTTAGCATGATGAAGATTATTTTATATTCTTCACTCAAGAATATCAAGACAAATAAGATGCAACCCTGAAAAATCAGCATATTTTATTTTTTTTAAATTTGCAGTTTCTTCTTCTTTCTCCTCCTCCTCTTTCTCCTCCTCCTGCTCCCTTTAAAATCTACACATATTGGGGCTGATGTCTACTTGACTTTTCATTAGTTTCAAGCATGTAAATCAGGTTGTTTATAGGCTTGCTCTACCAGGTCTGCAGATCTACGAAGTGTATGGATTTTCTAATCTTTCAGTCAGTTCTCTGTCCCTTTGGACCCATAGCAAGTGCAAATAAAAGGATCAGTTACATATTATATTTGATCACATGGTATCTCTTCCATGGTTGTCCATTCCCTTAGTAAAGTCTTTTGGAGGTAAGTCTCAAAAAATATTAGCTGAAGCAAGTTCTCCAGAAACCAAATCTTTCCCACATCCTTCCCTGCAGTTCCTCTTTAAGAGGTGTCAGCATGGCTGAAAGAATGAAGTGGCTCCACATTGTTTGCCTGAACTATTATGTGCTTAACATTTCCATAACAAAAGTGCCACTCGACTTCTCCCCCATTAATGCAGTTTGAGGGCTCTTGTCCTCCTTTAATAAAACGTTGTTGAAATCATTTATTTAGAGTCCCTGGTTACTACTGGGAGAATGACCATCTTTGTGCCAAAATATAGTGTATACAGTTCACTATTTTGTAGTAGATCATTCCATTATTTGAGAAATTGATTAAATGGATGCCTTAGAAAGTATTTATGCTAATACTGCATCACTTTTGTCAGTGTGAGGCTTTTCAACTGTCTACTCCATCCAATACCTCAAGTAAAATACAGTAGGCCTACATTCACATATGCAACCGTTTCATCTTTTCTTCTAAGCCCATGTTAGATTTTATGTTAACTTCTTCTCCTCTGTGGTACAGAGAATTATTTTGTCCTATTTTCTTCTTTATGATTTACCTGATCCTGTATTCTCCTATAGGGACCAGACATATTGAAATGACCTGTCTATCCAGCATTCCCTTGAATTGAATAAAGTGCTGTGCTAACTCAACTAAATCAACTCAACACACACACACACACACACGAAATCATAAAAGACTTCTTGAAATTGTCCAAAGCCCACTTTTGAAATTTTTCCAGTTTGGTTATCAGATTGCTAAACATCAGAATACATTTAAACTTAGGCCTTTATTTCATCCCAAATTCCCAATTAAAGCAGTTTATGTTGTTTGAAATGAAGAAAATTAATGATAGTATTAAAATGAATATACTCATATTTTTTGTCAGAGCTACTGCATATTATTTCCAGTAGAAAACTTCTAGATGCAACTATGCAAATATGCCATATTTACATCTAAAATGGGTAATATTTCGTATCATTCAGAGAACATAAGTATTAGGATACTCAGTTTCACGTGGGATGTAGTGGAATCAGAATTTTAAAAACCATAATTCTAGGGAAGCATCAAATCCAGTTTCAAGTTACCTATATACTATTATCTACATATAGCATAAAGATGGTTTTAAATATATTAGTTTCTCATTCCACATTGTATGGGATTTTAAAAGGAATAATCTTCTCCATTTTTTAACCTTTACTGTAAAGTCTGATTATTTTCAGCTACCAAGAATCATGGAGAATTGGAGGCATGTAAGTTTAATAAATTATTCTTATTAATCTTGCAACTCAGAAATAAGTTGTTTAAGACGGTTTGCTTTCCTTTTCAGCCATTTTGTTTGCACGTTTATTTTCAGGTGATCCATGCTTGCCCACGTACACTTTTATATATTGTTAAAAATAAACAGAGACCTTATGTTATATCCATTGTACTTGTGTACAAAAGCCTCACAGTCCTCTTGGGTGATCAGTGAAGCTTGAATCTGCCTCTATTTACTGTATGGTCACTGTCAGTTCAATGAACTGCCTTCTTATTCTCCACCATTGTCTCACACTCCCTTAAACATTTGTCACTGAAGTGCCTCTAAAGACAAATAAACTGTCACTGAGAATTCAAATCTGGTAACTGGGAAGAAAAGGGGCACAAGGGTATCCAGTGGATTATTTTACATGAAATGGGGAGGGGAAAGTATTAAGAGAGACAGTGAGAGGGAGTAAGCATTCTTTGCCCCCACTCATTTAGTCAGGGTGGGTCAAATCTTGTAAATATTTCAGAAATCTTGTAAACATCAAAGAAGTCAGTGCTGTGTTTGTTTCTCAAGTATTCTTTGAGGCACACCTTATTTTGGGCAAATCTTACCTGCTGGATAGGGTACAGTTGAATCGCAGTTGCTCAAGATAATAAAACACTTAGAAATTAACTCATGGAAATTGAATGGGCTGAGATAAATGGAAGCAAATCTTCAGTAGCAAAGTGGAGGATTTTTTCCTTATTATTCTCCCCTCCCTTTATTATTTTTATTTATTATCACTATTATAAAGCATCATCTATAAATGTTTCAAAAAAACTAACAAGGAAATTGACTGTGATAGATATCGATGTCTATAGGATGATCATCTCATCCATTTGATGAGCTCCAGATGTGCTAGCCTCCATAATTACTAAGTCTCAGCCATTAGAATCAGCCATGCAGACTGAAAATTGTACAGTGACATCCAATACATCTGGAAGACACCAGGTTGATACTGATAATTGTTGGGTGAAGACATTCAATACATAAATTAGGATCTTTTTTTCTCTATGGAGGTCAACTCTGGTTGGTTTTTATTTTAAAAAATGGCAAAGAATGTATTTAGAATCCTCATTCCAGAGGCCATATAAATCTGGGCATTTAGTTTTGACAGGAATTTCTCAAATTAGGACTAACAAGGGATTTCTAGTTTCTGTACTAGGAAATAATTCTGTTCCCCAATGTATTTTTCTCTTTGAGGAAAATCTATGGCCCAAGCTTCTTCCTCAAGGGTATAAGTAATGGGTAACTATTACCTTAGATCAAACATCAAAGTTGACTTTAAAATATCTCATTTCCTGTGGCTGAATTAAGAATTTAAGCTCATCCTAAAGACTAGAAACTCAGAACATGTAAGTAGAACTTTTTATTTTAATGTCAAGTTCAATGAACTAATGAAAACAGCAATATTCTTTTAAAAATGTAGTGCATTGTGGTGGAGATACTACATTTACAATTTTGTTAATTGCTTCTAACAACTCTTAGGTCTGATGGTTTTCACACACCAAAAAATGTTATCTAAGAAAGCATAACAGTTCTTGCTGATCTTTCTTCCTCAGCAGTCAAGGTTTATTTGTTGCAGCTTTTAATCTTCTGACTTGTCTTCCAATCACAGCATTGAAAAAGAAGTTTTAAATAAACAGCAGGGATACAAGATAAATAAACTTTTTTTTAAGCAAGTGCCTAGCTTGGCACAGTTCAAACTCAATCCCCCGAGGACCAAGCTCTCTCTTTTGTGTTAATGTTTAAAAGATTTTCAAATGCTGAGTTTATTCTTACTGCAAACATTTCTATTTACAAGGTCAAGTGTATCAGCACTCGAGACAGCTTAAGAGCGTAATTATTTATCTAAGGGTGTTTGAGTGTAGATCAGTAGCTCTGGCAGAAAACCAGCCTTCAAAGGGCTGCAAAACAACTGCTAAGGCCAGTGTAAGACACAGGCTTGTCATTGTTGGTCACACATAGTTCATTATATCTGCTCTCTCCTGCATGAAAGGAAGATGAACTGGTTTGCAAAGTGGCTCCAATTCTGCAATCATTATTTTAAATGTGTTACATTTAACATATTTGACTATGGTTTGCCATCAACAAAAATTCTGTATTTCAGTGAAAAATCTGGGACACAGCATTGTTTCTGTGGAAATGCAAAATGTTTAACTGGAATACCTGTCTCCAATCATACACCAACTTGTTGCCATGCTAACATAATTCATATCTTTATCTACTATCTTTGCTCAAAGGAAATATTTTTTGAAGGGAAGCAATTAGCAACTTAAGGTTGGCAAGTTCTCCAATTGCTCAGAGGAATACCACTGAATCCCATGAATTTATTTCATAGCAAGTAATTTGAAGAAAAAATCTATACCAAACTATTTCCATTTATATTCCACTCTGTTCCTATTTGGAGTGGTTTAAAAACAACTTCACCATAATTCTTCTTTAAAAATCTCTCTTTACTAATTTACACATAAACATACACAATCAATAGATATTTAAACATAGGGCCTTTTCACACATTCTATAAAAATACAATGTTTAAGGAAGTCCAGAGAAACATGTATACAATTCTACAAAGTTCATAAATCCCTCAAACAATACAAAATTTAAATTCAGACCTATTTGAAAAAGCTCTGTACATTGTTTCATTTAGGGAATTATTGTTGTTTGTATTCCTTAACATACAAAACTATATCTGCCTCTTTGCAATAAAAGAATAACAGATGTATTATTTTTTGCAGATGGGGTACATTTAAAACTTTTAATTTCTTAAAAAATAAATTATTCCCAAAGTATACAATTTATAAAATTCTATGTACAAGTAACAGCTGGTAACAAAACCAGTTTTAAATACATTTTATATAAAATTTACCAGAGGTCAGCCCCATGACAGGATTAGAGGCAATATAACTTCTCAGGATATTTTTATATATTGAGTTTTAAAAGTGTTTTTTTTTTTTTTTTTGAAGATGGCAGTGCAGAGCTCTTAGAGACAAAGGCTGCATTGTTCAACAGCCAACAGTTCAGCATTTTTTTTTCTCCTAGGCTGAGGCAAGAGAGGTTTGCTGGTGAACTTATGTATTGCAATTTTAAGTGATGCAAAACCTGAACAGAAAAAGAAACCTTTACGGTAGGAAAAACAATGAACTTACATATCATCCCAGACATCTAGAATGAACTTGTGTATCACAGGGATGTAGGATATTTAATTAAAGCTTCCAAAGTTATGCATCAAGGAAGTAAAACTGAAGTATGTGCAATCATCACAGATAACAAATACATGCCAGTATTATACTTCATTCTGCAAAAAAAGTCCTAAACTTACTATATATGAATCTTCGAAATAACTCTGAAACCTCTTCCCTCTACACCTGCACACCTACCCAATTAAAAAGAATCAAAACTGCATCTTCAGTCAAGCATAATTATGAATTCTGTGGATGTTAACTGGATGGTAGGAGTCACTTGTTGAATGGTTATGCAAAGCAGCACTTTTGGAAGCATTGCAGGGAAATCTTCCCAACTTCATTGAGGACAGCTTGGAAAAAAAATAGTCATTGGTACATTTATTGTTTTCAAGTTGACTGTAACCATGAGACAATCTGTTTATAGTGTTCTTAAAATCATTTGCCAAATGGCAAGTTTGCATAGTGCACATGTACAGGAATGTCATGCATACTGTATATTTCCTAGTTGAATGCATACAGGATTGAGAAAGTGTTCAGCTGTAATTGGGCAGCTGCAAGTGGTGATGTCTGTGCACACAGCAAAATAAACACTGCACAATCTACACTCCTGACATGCATAGTCAAGACATTTCTTACGATCTCGTAAAATAACTAATGTGCAATATATGTAAAACCTACAGGTGAATTCCAAAGCATATTCATTTTGAACATCAACTGGAAACCCTCCTAAAATAAAAGTGTCAATAAAGGAAGGGTCCAGTAACAAACTCCACAGCTTTTTAATTGTACTAGACTCCCTTTCTTTAAATTAAAAAGAGAATTTAATACAACAGAAGCATCCCTTTCAGGCATCACATGAGAGAAGCGAGGAGAGAAAATGCCTATTGTGAGAGGAAAATTCTTTACACAGCTAGAAGCACACAGCAAACCAAATCCCGGCCAAGGGGACTGGCCAACTAGAAGGTGTTCCAATTTCCAACTTCTCTCCACCAAGGAAACTAAGAAGCCCAGGCAAGATGCTCAAGGATACTGGCCTGTTTTGGGGGATTCCTCTTCCTAAGGTACCATGTTCCTCGAGAGATATTCTGCCATCCTGTGAGAGAAGAGACCCGGGGAAGCTCTCTGAGACCCTTGCCCAGCTAGTAGAAACCCTCACGCGGGACAAGTAGAAACCCCCACGCCTTTCCTCCCTCTCAGCTCGGCCAAGGCCCCCCTCAAGAGCCTCTCCTCCCAAGGCTAGGCTAAGAGAACAGCAACAGCAGCAAAATGGAGGCGAGCGAGAGCAGCGTCCAAGCGGCCGCAGGGGCCGTCACGCCGTCCCCGGGCTTCCTTGGGAAAGGCGCTTCGCCGCCCGCAACTGCGGCCATGTCGTCGAAGTAATTTCTGGTGGGCTGGCTGGGCTCCTCCTCGTAGTCCTCTTCGTCGTAGTCGTAGGAGATGCCGTCCGAGGCGCCGCTGCTGCCGGGCCCCGGCGCCTCGGCCCCGAAGCACAGGCGAGCCATGTTCTCCTTGACCGACTCGCAGATGGGCCGCTCCAGCCCGTCGCACACGCAGTCGTTGAGCAGCTGCGCCTTAGGCACGTCCAGCATGTCCTTGATGACGGCCTGGCACTCCTGGGTGCAGTGGAGGCCGTTGAAGAGCTTGCCGCAGAACGTCATGTAGCGGTTGAGAGCCACGTTGCACCGGCTGTCCCAGTCGCAGCGCCGCCGCGCCTCCGTGCAGCCGATCACGCCGCCGCCCGCTCCCCCCACTCCACCTCCGCCGCTCGTCCGAGGCAAGCACGGCTCGATAGCGCGCTTGGTGGCGCGGCACTTCTCGTCCTGGTCGCAGTCGCAGTCCTCCAGCGCCGGGCCCCGCCTGGTGTGGTTGAGCTGGATGAGCGCCGAAATGCAATGGCTCGGGCACCGCCGCCTATTGGAGGAGGAGGACGCCGCCGCAGAGGCGGCAAAGCCGTCCCCCTCGGCCATGAGCACCGGCGCGCACGCCTCGGAGTACTGGCTGTAAGCGTAGCTGCAGTCCGGCTCTTGCTGGCACTGCAGCAGCGCTTGCCAGCAGATCAGGCGCCGGCCGTGAACCCCCGGCGGAGGCGAGGCGGCGCCCAGCACCAGCACCACCAACAGCCTCAGCCCCAAGGCGGCCAGTCGCGGGAGCAGCGCGGTCCGTAGGCATCGTCCTCCTCCCCGCCAGGCTGCCACCATCGCGGCCGGCCGCAGGGATATCGTGGTCGGGAAGCGAGAGGGCAGAGCGCGGGGGGAGCGGCGGCGGCGGCCCAGCGGCTGCCGAGAGTAGAAAAGTTTGGGGAAGTTGTGCCGAGGGTGCGCATGGGGGTCTTCCTCATCAATCCATCCGCCCGGCGTCCGTCCTCCGAGGCCTGGGAACCTTCCTTCGGGAACGGTTTTTCAGAGAAGCCCCCCGGAAAGCGGCGCCTTTTTCCCTTTTGCAGCCCGACAGCCTCCGCCCCTTACTCCCGGGATGGGGAGGCCGGGAGGCGGCGAAAGAAGCCTGGAGCTGCGGGGTGATGGGCTCCCTGCTGAGTCGGAGCGGCGGCGGCGGCGGCTTCCCTCCTTCTCATGCCGATCTTCTTTCTTGGAACTCAGCGCATCTCTCTCTCTTCACATGCCGAGGCGGCCGCGCTGAACTTTCCCCCGAGCCCCGGCCGGGCTCCGGAGGCGCGCCGAGCCTCGCAGACTCTTCCGCTGTTGGGAGCAAGGGGAGGCAGCCGGACTCACCGCGGGTCCCGAGCTCTTTCCCTCGGCGCCGATTCCCGCGATCCGCCGTTGCCTCCTCTCTTTCCCGACCCTTTGGAGGAGCTGTTTCCTTTCGCGAGGCTTTAAATACAAAAGTGCCCTCCGCGCAGCGGCGGCGGCGGCGGCAGCAGCAGCGTGTTCTGATCCGGCCTCATTATGCATGCATGGAAAAGCAAACAAACAAAAAAAATTAGCAACGCTTCTCCTCCTTATTACACATCCCCCCTTGGCAGGAGCCCTCCGACTGATTCGCTCTTTCTCCTCCACTCCCCCTCCGGGTGCTCCGCCCCTTTCCCTCGCTACGCCACTCGCCATTGGTCTCCCCTTTCCCCCTTTCTTTTACGAGCTCTAGGAAAGGAGGGGAGGGGGAGGGCTGCGGGAGGGGAGGGGGGGAGCTAGTGGGCTGCTCACATTCAAAGCTTGAAAGGAAAGGCTTAAAAAGATTGACAGTAGCCCCCCCCCAGGAACCCAACCCCCCTCCTATTAAGGAAGTTCCTCCACGCCGCTTCTTACGGAGAGCGAAACTTGCAGAAAGGGGAAAGTTAGCGGCCGCTCTCCCAGAAACGTCTGCTAAGGGCGCTTGAAGCTAAAGGGGACTTGGGAAAGATAAAGGAAAGTTTCCAACGCTCATCATCATAAGAAAGAGTTGCGCACTTGTTGCACTTTGAGTACTTCCAGGGAGGTGGATCGCTGTCTGCTCTGCCCAACAGGGGGCTGAACGTGTAAGCTGCTCCGTGGGGATCCGGGAGGCCCGAGTTTGTTAATAAGACACACTCAGGGTCAGGGTCTACACCTCCTACCCCTCCGCCGACCTCTCCCGTCGTAGGAGCGGTTTCCCCCCTAAAGCTTCCCGCTGAACTTTCACTTAAGACCAAAGAAGTCCCAACACCGGTTACCCCGCCGTCGCTTTCTGTTTCGCAGGTTTGAACTCCCAATCTGTATGAACCCAGGGAGGAAAAGTATTGGAGTGGCTTAACTAGAAGCATGGATTTTGTATGTAAGAGGAGGCTTGTCTCTGAAGGAGGTTCGTCATCATTCCTGAGGGAAAAGCTTGTACAGTTTTGAAAGCTGTCCATTTTGAAAGGCGGAAAGCAAACAATGGGACATTGGTGGGGAGGGTTTGAGAATACACGTCCGTAGTTGGATGCAATGGTTTAAGGCAGGGTCCCAACTTGCACTTTAAGACTTCGGACTTAACTCCCGAATTCTCGGCCGTAGTTAACCGCTAAAGTGCCATGCATGGTTTAAGGTACCAGGCTCAAATTGGAGACAGTTACTCCTACTTTGGCCTTAGGCATGAATGCTGGGTTGGGTGACTTTGGGTCAGCCATTCATTCTGAGCCCTACCCACCTTACAGGGTTGTTGTGGGGAAAATAAGAGGAGGAAGGAGTATTATGTGTGTTTGCTTCCTGGGGTTACTTATACAAAGTAATAAAGTTGGAATAAAAATAAATAAATACATATCCTATGAACTCACATTAGTACATGTTATAAGGAGAAGAGGTTAGTAAACACGAAAGTTGGGGGGAAAGAGAAAATTGGTATCCTTCAGCTTTGCTGCTAATATTTCTTGAACGTGTGTGTGTGTGCGTGCTCCTGTTGTGCATGTATGTGCATGCGCCTTTTGGTGCTACCTTAAGTTTTACTGTTGCAAACATAGTTTAACCGCAAGGGGCATCAGTGTCTGCTGACTGTCAAGGGGCAGCTTTGCGGCTTTTTAGAGGAACGGAGCAGCTCCATCTGTCAGAAAAATCACAGCTAAAGCTATTTTCCAGAACCAAAGGGAGCCTGAACGTGTGGGATAAAAGTTGTCTTAAAATCTCAAGTTAGTATAGACATATCCTACAATTAGGAGTCAATATGACAGAATCTGTTTCAAAAGTAATCCCAACAAGCAAACTTTTCTCTCTGAAATCTGTTTTCACATTTAAGAAACAATCTGACAAACATTTTTCTCAGTGCCCACCTCCACTCTAGAGTCTCATTTTACCCCAGGCCCAATGTTTGAAGGTCTGGAATTTGATTTGGGAGACATCAGCCTATCCTCGTTTACTTGGGAGAAAATCTCTCCAGAACTCAATCTGGTTTTCTTTCAAACAGCCTTTTTGTACACAGTAATATTTATTACAGAGCATCACATAACAGTTTCCCTGTTTCTACTGCAAAGCAGTGTTACATATCCAAATGATGTACTGTATGCTCTTCAAAGGAGCTGAAAATTGTCTGTAACCGCTGCATTTTTACTTCACAACACAAGTGTTTACTTCACATGTGAGGTGACTGATTGTCCATAGGTACCATTCTGGTTAAAATAACAACTTGAATTGTGTCTTTCTTGAACTTAGACTGATACCTTCCCATAGTTGTCCAATCACTGACTTAGTTCATGTGAGATTACTCTGCTTCAGGCTCAGGTTGTTGGTTATAGTTCACTGGCACTTTTAAGCCAAATCTCTGCTATGCTACTATGTACACTGGCTTTTCTGACCAGATAACAGATAATCAGAGTTGGAAGGGACCTTATAGGTCATCTAGTCCAATCCCCTGCCCAAGCGGGAGACCCTACACCATTTCTGACAAATGGCAGTCCAATCTCCTCTTGAAAGTCTCAAGTGATGGCGCTCCCACAACTTCCGAGGGCAAGCTGTTCCATAGGTTGATTGTTTTCACTGACTATAGCATAACATTGTTCACAATTTTTTGTGTGCTTGATTACAAAGTTCAAAGAAGTGTCTTTGATTCAGATTCTTGCTTTGGTTTCCAACACCAGTGTTGTCCTAAGTTTGCCATCTCTGAAAAATTAAAAAAGGACATTTGTACAACAATTTAAAATGTTAACTAAAATTAACAAATACAATTGAGATACGAGAAAGATGCCAAAACATGGTGTTTTTATAAAGAACCAACAATACTCGACAAGGTGTTATTACAGGTAGATGAAAAATTGATAAGGAAAATATATAATTATTTACTAAATTTTGAAATGGAAGATGAACAAGTATAAGAAACAGTGATATAATATGGGCAAAACATTTTGGCTATGCTATAGAATTAGTCAAATGGCAAAAACTTTGGGATAAATTGAAATGGCTACTGCATATAAAGAAAATCTTTACAAAATGTTTTATAGGTGGCATTTGCCACTGGCCAGGTTAGGAAAAATGTTTAACAACATGTCCGCCAAATGTTGGAAATGTAATGAGACTCCAGGTCCTTATCATGTGGTGGACATGTGTGAAGGCAAGAAAATATTGAACAAAAATACATACATGGTTGGAGAAGATGATTAAGTAACACATAGATTTTAAACCAGAAATATTTTTGTTAGGTATAATACCAGAAAATTATGACAAAGGGATTATATACTTAATGTTACATATATTGATAGCAACGAGAATTGTATTTGCACAATATTGGAAAAATGAGAACACCCCACCAGCTGAAAATATAATCCGGAAAATATTGGACTGTGCAGAGATGGATAGATTGACATTGAAAATAAAATATAAAGGAGACACAGAATACTATTTAAGTGGAAAAGGTTTTATCAATGGTTAGAGATGAGAGGTAGAAATGAGATGAAGAAAGAGTATTGTTATGTTTAAGTAAAATATGAATGTTGTTTATAATTATATGTATGCCAATATATTTAATAGGAACATAAATAAGCCAATATAATTATAAATATTTTGTTATATTTTTATTGCTATCAGTATATGTGTTACCTTTTGTATGTGTGTGTAGTAAAATGGTATGCCCGGACAATATTCTGTATTCAAAATACTTATATATAAATAAATAAAAACTTGACTTTAAAAAAAAGTTAAGTGAATTCTAAGTACAGCAGCACCATGTTTAAACCTGCGAAAACCAGGATTAGTGACCTAACTAAAACACAAGAAATATACTTACCTACATTCATATCCATTAATTAGCAGTTCATCCACTTAGGTAGAAATCATTTATTATATAATGTTAATAGTTCATCCAGCTGGATTAAATGTGAGCATTCCTGCCAACTTTCATTCAGTTGGAAAAGAGATTGTATTGAATGATAAGATTTAGTTCATGAGCAGTTTCAGTTCATGCCTGCACAATTTACATATGTCAACCCAACAAAGTCCATCAGTTGGGATTGGAAATGTGATGACCCAGGGTGGGATACAAAAACCTACCACCACCCACCATCACCCAAAACTACCCACCACCCACCATCACCCAAGACTAGGCACGCACGCCCCAACTACCTCAATCCCAACTGCTGCCGGACTTAAATGCAAACTACTCAATGCAAGAAGCCTCGTGAATAAAATACCTGAATTTCTCATCCTCTTAAATATGGCTAACGACATTATATTTGTCTGTGAAACATGGCTCAATGCATCTCTCCCGACTCCATTACCACAGTAAGAGACTATCATGTTTACCGATCAGATCGTGAAAATCGTCGAGGAGGTGGTGTTGCTATATTCTATAAAAAATCCTTACATCTAAAAAATATCCAAGTTACCCAGGAGCTTGCCCTTCCTGAAACCATCATCTGTGAACTATCCTTAAATATCACAATTCGATTCTTACTATGTTACAGAGCACCTGATTATGACATCGAACATGTAAACAAGCTAAATACACTACTAACATGGGCTACATCCTGCCCATACCCTTTTATCTTTCTTGGAGATTTCAATCTACCTCATATTGACTGGACCTTAAATAATTGTACAACTGAAATCATACACACAACCTTCTTCAATGCTATTACAAATCTAGGTCTTGAACAACTAGTAACCAACAACACTAGACTGAACAACTGCCTCGATCTCATCTTCTGCAATAGTTTGAATTTAATTTACCGAATACAAACCAAAGAACCCTTTTCCAGTAGTGATCACAATATGATTGACTTTTGCCTCAACATACGTCCACACAAAAATCACCACAACGATGTCATCCCTAGTTGTAACTTCAAAAAGGCAACTATGATCTTATAGTTAACGATCTCTTCCCTCGATTGGCAATCTCTATTCACTGGATGCAATACTGTTGAAGACCATTACAACATATTTTTACTTGAAGTCAAAAGAGTCATCAAACTATATGTTCCAACAACAACTCCAAAAACAAAACAAAAAGCAGATTACCCATATCAATAAGGAAACTTCAATCCAAAAGAGATCACTCTGGCGGAAAAACAAATCTGGTCACGTTGCTAATTTCAAAAACCGATACAAAAATTTATGCCACCAGATAAAGACCGAATGCACCAATTACCACATTAAACAAGAGGAAAACCTTCTGGGCACCAATTCCACCGTGCTTTTTACAATTTTGTAAACAACAAACTAAAAGACTCAAGGTCCATCCCTCCCTTGATAGGACCTGATGGTAAAGACTGCAGCGACGACACCATTAAAGCCAACATCTTTAACACATTCTTCGGCTCAGTGTTTGTAAACAGTAATGGATCATGCCCAATGTTTCCTAGCCGTACCACAGACAACAATAATGATCTAATACATATCGATTTTACAGTAGACAACGTTGAAAAAGCACTACGCAACCTAAAACCATCTCTATCTATTGGACCGGATGGAATATGTGCCTACTTCTTAAGAAAACTATCCGCTGCCATAGCCAAACCTCTAAGCATAATCTTTGAAAAATCTTTCAGAACCAGCTCCTTGCCCAACCTATGGTTACAAGCCACAGTCATTCCCATCTTCAAAAAGGAGACCCAAGCCTAGTTGAAAATTACAGACCAATCTCCTTATGCTGCGTCACCTGTAAAGTCATGGAATCAATTATTAACCAATCCATCATCCTCCATTTAGAGACAAACAACCTACTCTCCAATAAACAATTTGGTTTCAGAAAAAACTATCCTGTAATCTGCAACTCTTACACTGCAAAAACATATGGACTACACAACTCGACCAGGGCAAAGCAATAGACGCAATCTACATAGACTTCTGCAAAGCCTTTGATTCAGTGGTACACGACAAACTACTCCTAAAAATAAAATCTTATGGTATCTCTGGACAACTGAATAACTGGATAGAAGCATTCCTGTCAAACAGACAACAAATGGTCAAAATTGGGAACGCCCTATCAAATCCAGTACCTGTCAATAGTGGTGTTCCCCAAGGCAGTGTTCTAGGACCAACTCTCTTCATAATCTACATAAACGACCTTTGTGATCATATCAAGAGCAATTGCGTTCTCTTCGCTGATGATGTAAAGCTGTTCAATACCACAGACAATACTACTACCCTTCAAAAAGATCTAGACTATGTATCTGAATGGTCTAACATATGGCAACTCCAAATCTCAACAAATAAATGCTCTGTCTTACATATTGGTAAAAAAATCAGAAAATAAAATACAAGCTGAATAGTCAAGATCTTGTTGATGACCCAAGCTCTGTAAAGGACCTGGGAATACTCACCTCTAATGATCTAAGTGCTAGAGCTCACTGCAACTACATAGCCAAAAAGGCATTAAGAGTTGTTAACCTAATCCTACGTTGCTTTTTCTCTGGTAATATCTCACTACTAACCAGAGCATACAAAACATTTGCTAGACCAATACTCGAATACAGTTCATCAGTCTGGAATCCTTATCACGTATGTGATATTAACACAATTGAGAAAGTCCAGAAGTATTTCACAAGAAGAGTTCTCCACTCTTCTACCCGTTATAGAATACCTTACGCCACCAGACTCGAAATTCTAAAACTAGAAAACCTCGAATTACGCCGTCTTCGGTCCGACTTAAGCATGGTATATAAAATCATACATTGCAATGTCCTACCTGTCAATGATTACTTCAGCTTTAACCATAACAACACAAGAGCACACAACAGATACAAACTCAAAGTAAACCGCACCAAACTTGATTGCAGGAAATACGACTTCAGCAATAGAGTGGTCAATGTCTGGAATACTCTACCCGACTCTGTAGTCTCTTCCCAAACCCCAAAAACTTTAACCTTAGACTGTCTACTATTGACCTCACCCCTTTCCTAAGAGGTCTGTAGGGGCGTGCATAAGCGCACCAGCGTGCCTACCGTCCCTGTCCTATTGTTTCTCTTATTCTTTTATTTTTCTTATATGTACCCATTTCATATATTCACAACTATGTATACACTTGTACTTATTATCTTGTAAACAATTGACAAATCAAATAAATAAATAAAAATAAATAAATAAAAACGACATAGGCACAAAAACAGGTGAAGTCCCTTTAATTCCTTCAACTTGGCTTCAAAGCTCCAAATATCCTTGACTGGAGACAAAAAACTCCCGCACAAACAGTTGCAAAAAGCAGGAAATGCCTTTAAACTAAAAATACCTATAAATTATAAATAGAAAAAACAACACAAACCACATTGAAGCAATTAAGGGAACCAGGCAAGATAAGGGCTTGAAGATGCCCACAGATAATGGAACACACACTGGGAAGGATGCTAAACTCAGGTAAGAACAGACAGATAGAAATATTTTCATGCTTTGTTTCCAGCACTGGCTCATGCGCAGTCCGTCCTTTTAACCAGTTCTCACAGCTGCAGCCCACGAAGGGGATCAAGGCCTTTTCCTCCCCCATAGACCATGCCATTCACATTTCTCCCTTATCCTCTCCTCTCTGCATGCCCTAGGATAGAGAGGGGATGAGCTTGGGTCCTCAGCTTCTTCCACAACCTCCAGAGCCACACTTGCACTCCCTGTCGGCTGTTCCTCCTCTCCCTCAGAGTCAGTCTCCAACAGGGACATGACACTAACCAAGAATAAGCACTTGGTAATGTCCTGTGACTTTAAGACAATAGAATTGCCAACTATTTCCCAAGGCACCATACACAGTAGGCAAAGTGGACTCCATCTTCCTGAGACAACGGATTGTGTTAGATTAGTCAGCGTTACTGATTTTAAAAGGCAAAGATGTCCTCCAGTTGAGTTCCTGGTTTACATGTACAGTACATGACTATACTGTTTTCTGACCTCCCCCTTTTTCCAGGGTGTGTTTTGTAGTGGGAACTTTTGATGGTCTCCTATTCAAGTATTAATCAAATCTGATCCTGCAGAGTTCCAAGTCCAGATGTGGTCAGCCCTTTTCTGCTCTGTGTTCAGATATTATGACTATGCAGAAATCCATAGGTAAAGGAAAAGGTTCCCCTCACACATACATCTAGTCGTTTTTGGCTCTAGGGGTAGTGCTCATCTCTGTTACAAAGCCAAAGAGCTAGCGCTGTCCGAAACATCTCCGTGATCATGTGGCCGGCATGACTAAACACTGAAGGTGTATGGAACACTATTACTTTTCTACCACAGTGGTCCCTATTTTTCTACTTGCATTTTTACATGCTTTCGAACTGCTAGGTTGGCAGAAGCTGGGACAAGTAATTGGAGCTCACTCCGTTACGCGGTGCTAGGGATTCAAAGTACCAAACAGCCAACCTTTCTGATCGACAAGCTCAACGTCTTAGCCTCTGAGGCGCCACGTCCCTATAGAGATCCATATCAGAGGGCAAAATATACCAGGAACATGTAAAACCAAACAGTTTCCCCCCCCCTCAAAGATCTCATGAAAACTATAGAGGAGAGCTGCTTGATGCCAGGAAAAGGCCTAGGTGCTTTGAGGTGTATTACATGTCTGTGAACAGCCATCAGGTCCTGGCAGGTGCTGTGTCTGAGTTACCAGCAAACGAGCTGTGTGAACGGCCACTATTAATAACTGACATGGCTGTTGGTAGTTCTGCTACCTCTTCCCAATCATAAGACTATTTAACCTTCCAACACATCTAGTGTACAATAGTAAACTTTTATTCACACACACTAATGTTGCAATGTATTTTTTTTTTTTTTTTGTCACTAAGGAATCAGAAGATTTTTTTTTCTGTTTGGAATGCAAAGAAGTACGTGATCATTGTACTGTATTGTAAAGTACACGGTGGCTTTTCTATAAATCTTGACTTGTTATGCTAAAAAGAAATGAGAAGAATCCTTTTAAAGTAATATTTTGGTACATTCCAATCATTTCCTGCTAATTCCAAAGATCAGATTACGTCTTAATATTTTATTGCAGTTGTAAGAAGAGAAATCCCAGAGAACAGTGTGTACGTTATACCTTTTGCAAACTCTCGTTAGAGTTCTTTGTGGTCTCTGGCTCTCATATTTTTATAAAAAAATCATATTTGCTTCTTTGGCTGACTTCTGAAAATAAGATTGTTATTTATATCAAATGTAGGTTTTAGAGAGGGTATTTACCCCATGTATGGTAAACAGAGTGATATTGCTCAATTCATACTGGACTTGAGCTTTATAAACTTTTGCACAATGTAAACTGCAAAGCAGACCACACATGTTGCTAAAACAAAGCTACAAACAGAATAAAAGTCAAATATTATTTAACTATTAATGTAACTGTTCCATGTGGTAGAAAAGTGGAAGGCAAATCTTTTGTTCAAGCAGACAAGCCAATTCAACTACAACTTCAATTATAGGGGGTATTTCTTTATATCCCACAATAGATGATGGAGGTGATCAACCTGTTGTGGGATCAGAAAAATATCTGGATTTTGAGATGTTCTCATAACATATCTTTCATGAGGGGTGCCAGTCAACTGAATATACTAGAGGTTCAAATAATGAGGTTATTCTGTGTAACCATCAGAATGATCTCTACCAAAAAAATGTTTGCCTTTTTCTCTCACCCTAGCAGAAAAGTACATTTCCAAACAAAACACTGGGTTACAACAATCGGTTATTTTTATTTTCTAAAATTGTTGATGGGGCCTAAAGGCATCTTAAACACAAAAGTGGCTGCTTTGCTTTGGCTTATCCTATTTATCGTTTTTTTTTAATTACAAGAACATATTTTTTAAAAAATATTTTTATTAAACTTTTTGATACCTCTGATACATATGCTTTACATACATACATACATACATACATACATACATACACACACACACACACACACACACACACACACACATAGATATATAAAAAATATGTATATGTTTTGTTCTATATATATTCTATATATATATATATATATATATATATATATATATATATATATATATATATATATATATATATATATATATATATATATATATATATTCTGAGGAAATATTTTCCAGAAAATACATCATTAAGAAACATATATGGTATTTGTATATGGATCTTTGGTTATGATCTTTGGGGTTTTCTCCCGCGTAAAATTGGAAGTATCTAGGCGACATTTCGATGACGTCTCATTCATCATCTTCAGGCTTGTGTCTTCGGCTTTGTGCTTCTCGGAGTAATGTGAGCTTGCAGCTGCTTCTTCCTTTTAACTGCTAGTGGGGGTGTGACTTGATTGGGTGGGTGCTTGGCTGTGTTCTGATTGATTGGGGGTGTGTTCTCATTGGTTGGGGGTTTGGCTTTGTTCTGATTGGTTGGGGGGTTGGCTGTGTTCTGATTGGCTGGGGGTGTGTTCTGTTCAGGTGGGGGCTTGGTTGTGCTCAGGTTAGTCTTAGTTGCCAGGGGATTGAGCTGGTGAGCTGTGATCCTGTTGTTTGGCTTCACGTTCGTGGTCGTGCCACATCTTCATGGTGGGTGTCAGTTTGCTTCATGTATGGGTCGGAGGGGTTTGAAGTGGGTAGTGATGCAGCTGCGGTATGGCTTCTGGTCCGTGGTCGTGTCTCATCTTCTGTGTGGGTGTGAGTCTGTTTTCTATGTGGAAGTGTGGTGGTAGCATCTTGTGTGGCCCTCGTGGGTGTGGATCTGGTGTCATTCTTCATGTTAGGTTCTCGTTTGTTAATGAGGGCGGGTTTCCAAATGGCTGGTAGGCGGGAGGTATCATCTCGTTTATTAATGCTGTGTGGGCGTTTTTCTATCTCTATGGCTTCTCTGATTATTCTGTTGTTGAAGTGTTCGGTTTTGGCAATAGTTCTGGTATTTTTAAAGTCAATCTCATGTCCTGTGGCTTTGAGGTGTTGGACCAGGGAAGAGGTGGGTTCTTCTTTTTTGATTGAGTTCTTGTGTTCTTCAATGCGTGTACTTATTCTTCTGTTAGTTTGTCCGATGTATGTGGTGGGACAGGCAGTGCAAGGGATTTCGTCTGTCCTGTGGCTTTGAGGTGTTGAACCAGGGAAGAGTCAGTTCTTCTTTTTTGATTGGATTCCAATGGATTCCAAAGAAAGAAGATTACCCACCTAATCCAAAAAGAAACCCCAACCAAAATACAAGACAGAGAACAAGAGAACGGCAAAGCCCTCCTCCCATATATAAAAGGCACTACAGACAAAATCAGCAAGATCCTCCAAAAACACAACATTAAAACAGCATTCTGCACAAACAGAAAAATATCCACCATTCTAAGAAACCCTAAAGACAAAATCGAGTTAGAAAACCAAGGAGTATACGAAATCCCTTGCACTGCCTGTCCCAAGTGTACACATTGAAGAACACAAGAACTCAATCAAAAAAGAAGAAGAAGCCCTACATAAGAGGTACTACAGACAAAATCAGTAAAATACTATACAGGCATCACATCAAGACTGCCTTCAAAACAGACAGAAATATAGCAGCCATCCTAAGAAACCCCAAAGATAAAATTGACCTGGAAAACCAAGGCATATATGAAGTCCCCTGTGCATCATGCCCTGCCACATACATTGGACAGACCAATAGAAGAATAACATACATACATACATACATACATACATACATACATACATACAGGTCTAGGTGTGTTCGAGTCTTTTCCTGTGTAAGATTAAGAGTATCTTGGCGACGTTTCGGCGAGGTCCCACTCACCATCCTCAGGCTGGTGCTTTCGGCTTCATGCCAGTGCAAGCAGTCGCCAAAACGTCACCAAGATACTCTTAATCTTACACAGGAAAAGACCCGAACACACCTAGACCTACATACCTGTACCCGTGAAAATCTGTACCCGTGAAAATCTACAAAAACATATCTCCATATCTCTATCTCTCTATCTCTATCTCTATCTCTATATCTATATATATTTCCTCTGTAATATCTTGATATCTACTATTTAACCAATTATACCATGCCTTCCAAATCAAATAATATTCGGTTTCTCCTCTATCTTTTATATCCATTGTCAGCCTATCCATCTTGGCACAGTCTAATACTTTCTTTATAACATTTTCCTCAGAAGATATAACAACATTTTTCCAGTTTTGCACATAGACAATTCTAGCCGCTGTTATTAAATGTAGCATTAGATATTGTGTTTTTGTCATATTTTCCTGTTATTATGCTTAATAAGAATATTAGGTGTATTAATGTGCCTCGTGTCATTCCTGTATTGAAAGAAAAATATGCCAACCAACATTTCTATCTGCTATAGCAGAACTTTTACTGCGCTTTTGCAGTGAGGTTGGACAGCATTGCTCCCCTTACAAATACCACGAGGACCAGTTTCAGGGCAGATTCGCTGCTTTCTTTTCACATCCCGCTCAGTGTCATCTATCAGCACAAAAAACAATCATTGATCATTCTCCAGAATATGTGGTAGGCCAGGGTTTAAGGACACTGGATGGGTCTTTCTTTTTTCTGTCCTGAAGCCAATTTCCCCCTGTGAATGGTTTCTTGGTCAGACAAAGAGCCTCTTCTCTCTCCCATGCCCCATTCTATACTATTATGTGTATGGTTTCTGTACTTTACAATATTGCCAGTACGCATATGTGTGCACATACACGTACCATCAGTGCAGCAGCAGCAATATACCACCCAGTGAGAAACATTTAAACTTTACTAGAATATCAATATCTCCATATTAATGGGGGAGGGAGATTTCCCAGCTCACTGGACTTGCTAGGAAATCAATATTCTAGTGTAAAAAAGAGAACTAAGACCAAGTGTCTTTCTTTGCAGGCCAATCCAAAATGGCTATAGAGGACAGTGTCATAACTGGATGGCAAGGGTATGTGAATAACAGCAACCTCAAACAACCAACTGGAGCTGAAAGATTCCATACTGATTACACCATCATAAACATCGCCGCTAAGGCCCCATAGAGAGTCTAGACCAGTGGTGGCTAATCTTTTTTGGCTCCCGTGCCGATAATTGCACACACGCTCACTTGCGCTCGCATGCCAGCACCCAGAAGGCAATGCATGCTGGCCCCACCAAGCCCCCTGCGCATGCACGCATGAACCCCCACGCATCACTCATCTGCACATGCATGCGCAATTCTCCCTTGTGTGCCACACATCTGTGCTTGAACACGCGATTCCCTCCTCGCATGCCTGCATCTTTGCGCATGCACATGCAATTCCCCCTTGTGAGCCACGCATCTGCGCATGCACACGCAATTCCCTCGTGCACTGTTCATCTTTGCACATGCACGCACATCATCCACGCACCTCCGTCCACCCCCTGTGCATGCGTGCCAGATACCCGACAATCAGCTGTCAGGCAGCAGCGCACGTGTATGTGCAGTGGGGCTCTTCCGGGCAACCTCTCGCATACCGGGGAAATAGCTCTGCATGCCACTTCCGGCACGCATGGCATAGGTTCACCAACACAGGTCTAGACAGTGAGTTTTGTGTTGGGAAGGGATAGAAAATATTTTCACACCAGAACAGCTACGGATAACTTAAGTGGGCTGAGAATGAGAAAGAGGCAACATCTTCAGGACTGATCCTTAAAAACAGTAAGGAAATCTTCATGTTGCAGTGAATAGGATGCAAGGATTTACTCTCAGGTATCCTGGACTAAAAATATGCAGAACTTCAGTGATAATAATGAAATGTGTTACTATCTGAAATGCTCAACAAGCAGCTAGTCCAGGGGTGGGATTCTCCCAGTTCGCACCTATTCACTAGAACCAGTTGTTAACATTCTAAGCAGTTTGGAGAACCAGTTGTTAGAAGAAATTACTGGCCTAATCCTGTAAGGAAGGCAGGAAGGAAACATTCTGGTGTTGCCTACAGAAACTGCCTCTCTGTTAACCCTTATTATGTTCTTGGCAGGACTAGACTTCCTGTCTCAGGAACTTCTCTGGAGATTTTTTCCCCTCCTTTGCTGGTACTTTGCTTGTGTGGAGTGACCATTCAAAGTTTCAGTGGCACTGAAAAAAGTGACTTATGACCATTTTTCACACTTACGACTGTTGCAGCACAGTCATGAGAGGCCAGGCGAGGAGATGCATGCCTCGATGTGAGTGATATTGAATTGGCCACGCCCAGCCGATAACATGACCACCAAGCCACGCCCACCAACTTAGCCATGCCCACAGAACTGGTTGTTAAAAAATTTGAATCCCACCCCTGAGCTAGTCTAATGTTTTTATAATGGGGAAATATCACCACTCAATGCATCTTGATTGCTGAATTGAGAAACTATGCCCGAGATCTTTAAAATGTTGCTGAACTCAGCTGAGGCATGGGAATTGCTTTCTCAAAGAAAGCCCAAATATTGGAAAAGAACCTCTGGTGATGGAAGCCTTGTGGGTTTGGCAGTCTCTGTTGGAAAGTGGCTTTGAACTTGGCACAGAAAAAAAAAAACCCTCTCAATGGGTAATGCAACCCTTCAAGAAGTAAGCAGGGAAGGTTATTAGAAAGTTCGTTGTCTGGCTCCAAGAGAATCCTAAGAAAAAAAATTCCTGGAGGGCCTCCGAAGCTGCACACTTGTCAATGGGATTTGGGTTAATAACTTGACCCAACTTAAATAATAGAAACATAGCTAGAGAATAGATGCATCTTTTGAACATCTTTTAGGCATTAATGAAATATTGCTTTGGCTACAAAGGTTTGGCAGTTTTTTTGCAGCTGGATCTGGGGGAAAAAACATACAACAGTTATGAAAACTCAAGATAAATTGATTTTTCCCCACACTTCCTGAATTCTACTTTTAACCCATTCAGTTGTTTTAGAATTAATAGCCTACTATCAGTTTAGAGATATATCATTTACTCCTGACCAAAATATCCTTATTGATTGTTAATGTGAGAAAGAGATTCTAGTTCTACTTTTCTATGGATGTTAATCCAAGACCTAGAAATAGGCATGGAAGCAAACTGACAAGCCAGCTTTTTCCAAAGCAGTGTATTATTTTCATGGTAGGATGCAACTCAAAAGCTGCCCCATGTAAACTGTACTGCAATAATCCAATCTTGAGGTTACCAGCAGATGGACGACTGTCCATGATGTCCTTAGCTGGGGACAACTGTATTTTGCAAACGTCTAAAGCTGAAAAATTGGACAGAGTTGGACAAAAATACTCTATGCAATGTAAACAAATCTTAATGTTAATGATGACTCTACGAATTCTCCCAGTATATGCCAAGATTAGTGCTCCCAGTGTATGCCCATATTTCCTCAGAGGGATTACAATCCCATCCAGAGCAGACAACTCCCTAATTCAGGAGCTCTCATCCTATGGTCCGTAGAATCCTGGGGATCCACTCTGTCATCAGGGATCTGCAAAGTCTTGAAGAAATGTTATGATTTAAATCTTGAATTAAGTCCTGAGGGTCTGTGTCAACAAAAGGTATTTAAGGGGGTTCATGGTGAAGAAAGGTTTGAGAACCATTGCCCTAATTCATTGTTTCCAATGTTTTTGTCTCATTAGGATTCATCTTAGTTTATTGTCCTTCGTCTACAGATAACTCTCCCACCTCATTCAGACTCAGATCATGAGGCTTTAGACTCAACTTAATTGTCATATGGCCAAGATAGAGCCACCTAATATTCTGACCATAGGCCTACACAAAAGAAGAAAAAACAACCACTCTGACTGAACTTGGAATGATAGAAACTAGTTCCGAATTACAATGTAAGCAAGACTTTCAGAAGCTCCTGAGACTTATGAAGGAATTCAACAAGGATATCTTCAAGCTGATTCAGTCTCCTAAGTGGTCTGAATCTGGAATGGAATGGCTTCTGACAAATCCACTTCTTGTAAGAACATCTGAAGCTGTGTGGATGTTAAAACACATTTTCCATCTCTAGTGGCAAAATATTTTGGAGTAGTCATAATCATGTTGGAGGTTTATGGCGTTTGTTTCCAAGCCAAGTCCTGTTAAAATACACGTTTTATGCATGTAAAATATACTGTTTCTAATTTGGAATTTTATGAGTATATTTTCAAAATCACCATGGGTTTATAGACTAGTTTTAGTTGTTCAAGAGAATAATAATCCTGAGTCCTCAGACAATTTTTCTCATGCTACCAATGAAAAGGTTTTGTCATGATTCTATTAAAGGCAATCCTTGACTTATGATCACAACTGAGTGTAAAATTTACATTGCTAAGTGAGGCAGTGAGTTGAACCTCATTTTATGACCTTTTTGCCACAGTTCTTAAGTGAAGCAACTGCAGTTGTTAAATGAATCATGCAGTCATAAATGAATTTGGCTTCCCCCATGGACTTTGCTTGTTAGAAGGTAGTTAGAAGGTAGTAGGAAAGTTACAAATGATGATTACATGACCCTGACCAGTACAACTATCATAAATACATGCCAGTTGCCAAGTGCCCAAATTTTGATCATGTGACCATGGGGAAGCTGCAATGGTTGTAAGTGTGAAAACTGGTCATAAGTCACTTTTTTCAGTGATGTTTGAACTGTCACTAAACAAACAATTGTAAGTCGAAGACTACCTATTATCACAAATGGAAAGTGTCCTCAGGTTTTTCTAGAAGTCACTTCAAGGCTGTATTTTGTGTCTTGGGTAGGGAGTTAGAATGTTGTATTATTTGTAAAGGTAATGGCAAATGGATTAAGTAGCATTGTTAAGGAAAGATGTGCTGATGTAAGATTCTCAGCCATCACATAATGTTGTCTGAAAGTTGAGTCATGACAACTAGACTTATGAGCCATGGTGGCACAGTGGTTAGAGTGCAGTACTGCAGGCTACTTCTGCTGACTACTGGCTGTCTGCAATTTGGCAGTTCAAATCTAACCAGGCTCAAGGTTGACTCAGCCTTCAATCCTTCCGAGGTGGGTAAAATGAGGACCCAGATTGTTGGGGGCAATATGCAGACTCTGAAAACTTTAGAGAGGGCTGTAAAGTGCTGTAAAATGGTATATAGGTCTAAGTTCTATTGCTATTTTCTTGTTGGTTTGAGACGTTCTACCGCTCATCCAAGCCACTTCATCAATCTGAGCAAATTAATTATGAAAATAACTGATGAAGCAGCTTGGATGAGTGGCAAAACATCTCAAACCAACAAGAAAATAAGTCTGGTTGCCACAACTCAACTTTCAGGTGATTGTTAGGGAAACTTGAGTCCTTTGCGCAATACCTCATAAGAGAATGCAAGAAGAAAAATCCTAAATGTAGCTGAGCAGAGCATGTTTTATTCATGTGCTTGTAGATAGTTTAAAATACCACTTGGAAAAGGTTTGGGCTTCAGATAAAAAGGGCAGTAGCTCAGATGAATAGGAAATGCTGCACCCCAAAGTGAAATCCTTCGAATGGTGGTTTCTTCATAAAATTCATGCTTAAAGCAATACTGTCTTTAGCCTGTTATATATATTGCATTTCATGACTAGACTTTCAAATTGAATATTCATTGCCATCATCTCCTACTACAAAACATCTTGAAAAAATAAAGCTACAAATAATGCCTGTTTTTTAAAGGTCAAAGAATCCAGAGAGAGGAGAGAGAGGGGGGGAAAGTGGAAAAAACTATATTTGGAAAGAAATAGTCAGGAAGTCCTTCCTGAATATTTATTTACTGATATCATCTTCAGAGCCCAAGGGTATTTCAGAGCACAGGCTGCTACAGTTTTTATTTTTTATTTTAATAAAACCAAGTTTTATTTCTTATGTATCAATCAACAAAATACCCCATAGACATGCCACCCAAATAATGTGCTCTTTTATCTGAATTTTGCATTTCATAGTTGGCCTTTCACAAAAGAACTTTTGCAATATTTCTAGGGAAAGTTACAACTATATCAGAAGTTATCCAAATTAATTAATGTACCATTTAAAGAAGTTACACCATATTATTTGGGTTTAGTAATGTGGTGTAATGTTGTGTTTGTAGATATTCCAGGGCAGGAATAGGCAGGACATAGTTTTGGAATTACTAGTTGATTTCTAAGAGATTTACAGCAAGAATACTGACTCACATTGGTTGTGTTTGCTTGTTTATGATATTTGGAAACTGCTCTAACTGTAATGTTTAATAGTGTACAAAAAAGATGCATTCCAAAAAGTCTATAGGGACAGGACAGATTATATGCTTATTCCACATATATTTACTATTTCCCCCTGTGACCATAGCCAGCTGGAAAACAAAACTCTTCAATGCATTGTATATTAATAGTTTTACTGAACTAGGCAAATGCAATGACAAATGTTAAGGAAAAAAACCACTTCACATTGGTTTTCTTTTCACATTCTACTGGGCACTGTTGTACCCAGAATCATTTATCTTATTATGTTCTTAAGCCTTAGAGTACCATCTTTTACCTACAAGGCAGATATGCAAAGGATTGGTCATTAAAGAAGAACTTCATCACAAATGTGAGTTATGAGGATACCTGATGAACCAATAAATGTACTTTGTTATGGATGTCTTGTTGAGTTTATCTATCTGCATCTGCACAGCTTAAAAATCCACTACTGTGCAGAATACAGAAAAGTAAAAGATGGTTATCTCCTAACCCATCTCGTAGCGATAGAAGGCAGCTGCCACGATTTAGGGAATTCAGGCAAAAGTGAGGAAAACTCCCCCAACCCATCGAGGGTCAAATTAGTGACCAATCAGGATTCAGATGTGGCCATGTGACATGAACTACATTTCCCAGGATACCTTTAACTACATTTACCATGATGCATTCCCTTAAGGGGACAGTTCATAATTCCTAAGTAACTATGCAATTCCCATAGACTGGCTGGGACAGCACACTTACTTTCAACAACCTTAGGATGTCAGGACTTCAATTCCCAGAATTCCCCAGCCAGCATGCAATTGTGCAGACTGGGTCAGCAATCCGCTCACCTCAAATTGGCCCGACTGATTTGTTGCAGGACTTCCATCCAGCTGTTGGAGAACAGGCCTCTTTTGCTATTTTGGCTGCATGAGAGACAATACAAACCTATGCAAAGGCTGTATGTGCTATACTCTAAAGCAGGGGTCCTCAACCACCGGGCCGCGGACCGGTACCGGGCCGTGGAGCACTCTTTACCGGGCCGCAAAGAAAATAAAATTTAAAAAAATGGCGGCTTTTTCACCTTCGGTGAGTGCTGCTGGGATCGGGATCAAGGACACAAATGAAAGAAGGGGAGGGAGGAAGCAACCGAAGCCTGTCCTTCTCTCTGGGTCAGCTCTCTCAGTCGCTCTCTCGCTCCTCCACCAGCACAGGAAGAGCTGCTTCAAAGAAGCGGAGGGGCTTTTCCTGTCGCCGCAGCTTCCCGAAGCGCCGGTTTCTCCCCACCCCCACCCCGTCCGCCCGCCTGCCCGCAGTGCTCCGTTTGCCTGCCTGCCTGCCTTCGTTAATGGTTGAATCGGAACAGCTTCGGCTGAGTAAAAGAGGCGAATAGTTATTATTCTCAGCCGAAGCTGCTCCCAAACAACCAGAAACTAAGGCAGGCAGGCAGGCAGGCAGAACGGGACACTGTGGATTGAAGGCGCTGCTGGCGGGCGGGCGGGGTGGGAGTGGGGTGAAACGGGCGCTCGGAATAGCTGCAGCGACAGGAAAAGCCCCCGCTTCTTTGAAGCAGTTTCTTCCTTGGATGGTGGAGCAGCGAGAGAGCGAAGCCTCCTTTCTTCTCCCCCGCCGCCCCCCCGCCCCTGCCGCCCGGTCCTTGAAAAAATTTTCTGCTTGAAACCGGTCCCTGGTACAAAAAAGGTTGGGGACCACTGCTCTAAAGGGGATATTGACCTTTTGAATCTACAGAATGGACATAGATTTTTTTTTTTTTTGAAAACCACCTCATTACTTAAAGCTCCTTTCTTTCTCACACTAAATCTCTGGTTGTTTGACAACACTTATCTAACAGCTAAATCTGGTCTGAACAAATTTAGACAATCAAGGGATGGCAACTAAGAGAGACCAAAAACTCTAACCTGTCATATAGTGATTCCTAGGTCAACTATCCTTTGGTAAAAATTGATTGGATTGAGAGCTTGCAACATGTACAATGTTCTGTATGCCAATTGGTGGGGACCAGTGGTGGGATTCAATTTTTTTTTTACTAGCGGTTCTGTGGGCATGGCTTGGTGGGCATGGCAGGGGAAGGATATTGTAAAATCTCCATTCCCACCCCACTAACCTGCTTTCCAGCTCTGTTCTCCTGTGCAGGGCAACAAAAAAGACCCAGCCAATCAGCTAGGACTTGGGAGGCAGAGAATAGATGGGGGCAGAGCCAGCCAGAGGTGGTATTTGCGGGTTCTCTGAACTACTCAAAATTTCCGCTATTGGTTCTCCAGAACTGGTCAGAACCTGCTGATTGCCGCCTCTGGTGGGAACAGTTACTGCATCTGCCATGACAAGCAGACTCCTTGCTAGCTTTTGTTAGCTGGAAAGAGTGCTTTGTGATCAGAAGTGACATTGGATGCTGGATCCAAGTCAACACTATCTCTCTCTGGTGTAAAGGACAGATTTTTGAAATTATCCGTGTAATTCTTGACAGGTGTTCCTTGTGAGTAGATCACAGAAATGGTTATTTTTATAGTTGGTTTATGAGTAGACTGATTGAGAATCCGGATTTACATCAAATACCAATTCGCAAAGCAGCTACACTTCACCAAGCCTTACATCTTAATCACTTTTTTGTGGATTTTTAAAAAATACTTTGCATATTATGGTAGAAAGATTAAGACCCTTTCGACAGGCAGTGTTCTACTGTACTCATTGGTTGAGTTTCTCTCTCCTTAAAAGATAATGGCATAAATTTTATATTGATTTTTTTTTAAAAAAAAATCTTTTCTTGGACTATGCACCAAAAGGGTGATTAGTATATGGATTTGGGAAAGTTAATAATGGATTAAGGGGCCAGGGGGAATTAGAATTATAGCTTTGAATTATTTAGAAGATACTTTCTCATGGGAAAATGCAGATTGCTTTCATTTAATTTATTTTTTAATGATAAGGAGACCTTGAAGCAGAGGTGGTATTCAGCAGGTTCTGACCAGTTCTGGAGAACCGGTAGCAGAAATTTTGAGTCGTTTGGAGAACCAGCAATATCACCTCTGACTGGAGATTTTACAGTATCCTTCCCCTGCCCTGCCCTGCCCACCAAGCCATGCCCACAGAACCGGTAGTAAAAAAAAATTGAATCCCATCAATGATATGGAGACAACTGTGTCTCTACATTAGAAGTTAAAATAACTTAATTGTCACTTTAAATGTACACTAATCGGCATACATTAAAATGAAATTTCATTTGCATACAGCTGTCAAAGGGACAAGGGACAAGAGTGAAGGAAAGCGTGACCACAAGTGACAAGATTGGAGGAAAACTCAAGCATCCGTACCCTTTCCCTAAAAAAACCACACATTTTTTTATATGAGTGTTTCTATTATAATTATCTAATTTGGGCGTTGCTGCCTTCTTGTTTTATGAAGCAGGGCTCCGCTTCAACATTCCAGTTCTATTTCCAAACTTGGCAAATAAAATAATAGCATAATTTATGATTCTTGAAAACAAATGAAAGAAAGCAAAATATTGTTCATACTGCAGAGACATAAGCATAGATAGGTTGGGTTATAATGTTCTTTTTTTCTGGTTCTGGGTTTATGGTTGGTTTGGTTCTTATCTGGATTCTTTAAACTTCATCTCCAAATCTTAATTTATAAACAGATTTCATACATGGTACTTTCATATATGTGACATGTGGAAACAATTCTATGTGTCACTTGTCAGAAAGAAATTCACTGAGTTCTTACTGGGACTTACTCTTAAATAAACTCCTAAAAATTCAGCTTTCACTTGATTGATAAGCTTAGTTCACCAATGTCATTCAATTCAGTGCAACTGTACTGAGTATGTATGTTCTGTGCAGAGTATTAGATAATTTCTGAATCACCTTTCTGCTTGTGTATAAACATGTGTTTGTATCTAGCTTTGAAGTCAATTGATGGCAGTTGCCTTTCTGCCTTATCTTACACTTAATTGATGAATCCCATCAAGTGCATTTTTAAGACTGCTTCCACCAAGTTTGCTATACAAACGTATAAATGTTGGTACAATTTCAAAAAACATATTTTAATTTCTCCTCCCCGGGATGAGATGAATCCCATTTGTTTGAATCTGACTTGTAGGTTGGAATTGGAAAACCAGTACATTTTTCTAGAAATGTCATTCCACAAGCCCAGGTAGGATCCAAGTTCAACTTTTGAGGTTTCCTGATATTGCAGTTAGGGTGTAAAAAGACTGAATGTATCATTTTTGAAGCAAATATTGCAAAACCCCTTAACTGTCTTGCTTAGCAGTGGAATTTTTGTGATCATTTGTGGCTGTAAGTTGAGGACTATCTGCACTAGGGAAGATTTGGAAGAATATGCAGCAAAGCATCATATCATCATATCATGTCTCCCCTTTCCTTCTACCTCAACAAAACAAAAGTCAGCCATAGTTAGGCCTATTGTGAAAAATGCTTAGAGGTAAAATGAACAATAACAGGAACAAAATAGCCAGACATGCTAGGCTTCACAACTGTTGGTGTAGGAATATTCACATCCACAATTCTTTGCTATTTCCCTGATTCTGTTCTTTAATTATGTGTATATGTCACTTCACCTCATTTTCTGAAGGCTATTTCCCCCTATGGTTAGCTGAAGGAAACAGTGAGTGCTTCGTACTTTGTCTATTCTGAATGTTTTGAGATTATCAGAAATAAAGAGAATCATGAGTTGGATTTGGACTGCTTTTGAGGGATTGGGGAGCACAAGCTGTGGTGGAGTGGAAATATCTTAAGCCATAATGTGGTTTGTTTGGTTTTGGCTTAGCACATTTCATGAACCCGGCCCTGTGGTTTACAAACCATGATTTATAGCTTAACTTGCTGTATTTGGCTGATTTCGCCAAATACATAAATAGAAGGCTATTTATTTCAACTATTGTTCTCGAATAAAATCATTTGGGCTAGATCCACTTCTGCTCCTGAAAGGCATCAGAAATCAAGGGAGGCCCCTGCCTGGCAGGGGTGAGATGGGAATTTGATCATTGCCAATTTCCCTGTCCTCTAGTGATCTTTCTAATGCAGGATTTCTCAACCTTGGCAGCTTGAAGATGAGTAGAGTTCAGTTCCTGAAATTCTCCATTCTGAGGAATTCTGGTTGGACGGGGAATTCTGGAAGCTGAAGTCCATACATCTTCAAGCTCCCAAGGTTGAGAAGGTGCTCCAAAGGAACCTCCCAAGTAGTAGAATAGTGTTCAGGCTGCATGGAGAGCTTCCCGGTTAAGAAAAGGTGACTTTGCAACATTTCCTCTGGAGCAGCAGCTGAGCTGAAAATTCACAGATCCAGCAAAGAGAATCCATGCAAGGCTCACAATGGCATTGCTTGTGCAAGGCCTGACCTTGGAGCAGGGTAAGCCTTGCATGTGGAAGGAGCTTCTGGTTCTCAACAGCCCAAGGTAATCAGATTATGAGACTGGTCTGTAGTTATCTAAATGGAACATCGATTTCCGGGGTACAAAATATCTGTTCCTCCCATAATACAATTAATTGTATATATGTAGATTGGAACCTCATAATGAACCAAAGCAATAGATAGATGATAGATAGCTAGATAGATGATAACTACATAACTACATAGCTACATAGCTACATAGCTGCATAGCTGGCTGGCTGGCTGGCTGGCTGGCCGGCCGGATGGATGGATGGATGGATGGATGGATGGATGGATGGATGGATGGATGGATGATAGATAGATAGTTCGGGAGAGAGAAGCAGACATACAGGGCCTTGGTTCATTATGAATCTATCCAGCTGTTTAGCTATCTAGCTATCATCTATCTCTCTCCATCCATTCAATCTATGATGTATCTATACCCAATGGTTCCAGGTTACTGATAACAATTATAGAACAGACACAGACTTGTAATCTGAGTGCCTTGGACTGTTGGGAAATTGCCAAAAGACCTAAGAGTTATTCCTGGTGTATAGATGGCCACAAGACTGAGCATATTTCCTGTTTCAAATACCTGGGGGTAATGCTTTACAGGAAAGCCCATGGAGATCACATTGCTTAAACTGTTCATCTGTCATGACAAAAGGAGGCCATTATATACCCACACTCTCATATTTTTGATGCCAAGCCACTAGCACAGTTTCTTTATGATGCACAATTGGATCTTTTCCCAGTTTTGCACCACAAGAACTTATACAATCAATATTTTCTAAGAACAAGCTTTTCAAGTCTCTAATGCCACCTTGCAATTGGCTTTAAGACAGTGGAGGTTAGAGTGTTGTTGGCCATACTCAACTTGTTGCTTCATAAGATTTCTCATTGCCATTGACTTTCCCCCTAAAACTGGTCAATGATGTTCAAATATGAAGAAAGTAAAATCTCTATCTTGCACTTTTCCCCAGATATTCTACTCAACAGGCCAATCCAACAATTGGTAACAATGCCAAACAGTTCTAACCAGGCTCTAAAACTTCATTAGATATACTGCCTTCCCCATGGCATACTTAATGAAGATAGAAGTCCCTTAGCACAGAAGGGCCTTCACTTTAGCATGATGTCATGCCCACTCCTTCACCACCTTTGAGGGTTGATACAACAAGACTCCCTATTTGAAGTAGCAATGCCATTGCAACTCTGAACATACAGAAACAAAGAGCATGTACTTCTCAGATACCCATACTGTAAAAGATATTTGCAATAGTTTCATTGTACCCCAACTGCACAAATATCCAGGGCACACAGGACAATGTGTTTCTATTGTTTTCATATCTGCTACAACAGGGTCCCCAACCGCCGGTCCGCAGACCGGTACCAGTCAGCGGAACAAGTCTTACCAGGCCGCTGGTTGCTGGGCGCCACCATCTTTTTGGTAAAAGTGCTTCCGGTGAGCTTTCCGGGTAGAAAGCTCACCGGAAGCACTTTTTCATCAAAAAGATGGCGGCGCCAAGCGCTTCGGTGAGCTTTTCCGGTAGAAAGCCATTTCTACCCGAAAAAGCTCACCGGGCGTGGCGCCGCCATCTTTTCGTCAAAAAGATGGCGGCGCCCAGTTGATGCCGATACCGGGCGCGGCGCCCAGCTGATGCTGGTACCGGGCGCGGCGTCAAAAGGTTGGGGATCACTTACTACAACATATCGCGTTGCCAGATTTGCTTAGAATCTGCATAATAACAACTTGGGATTGGTAGATCGTATTATACATTCAATTCAGTATGTACCTAACTTCTCATATTAGGGCTTTGTGTAACCAAATAGATAGCGTCTCTCATATTCTTATACGTAAAACTTTTTATGTATAGAATGAGATTCTCATTTTGGGTATCTTCTAAACCTTTTATGTTCTTTATACTTTTAACTTTTAGTTTATACAAATTACAGGCTTTTTACATCCAACCTTTTATGCCTTTTATTTATTATATTGTTATGCTTCCTTTCAATGATTGTACATCACCTCCTTATGCTGGTTCTATGATTGTAATAAATATTGATTTCCTTTGGTTTGCAGGGAAAACAGTAGCTTTGAAATGGCTCATCCATACTTTTGGCCAGAACAACAGACAAAAGCAATGCTGGATTCAGTGTTACTTGCTTTCATAATGAGATCTATGACATTTGTTTACATTTAATGTTCCATATGCAAATATCTTAAAAATATTTGAAGAAATAGCAACATAACGAGGAAGGATTTTTTAAAATTAAAAATGTTCTTTTGTTCTTAACTTTTTTAAAAATAACATTGCTTTTCTGTCCATAATTTTTATTTTCCTCCAACAAAAGATGAAACAATTTTGCTCTTCCCTAACCTGAGACCTCTGTGAACTTTTGCATTGAGATGTGATTTATTATATCAGATTGGTATTTCTGACATCTTATATGATTGCAGTTTTTGTTGTCATGTTGATACACCTTTGTTTAAGATTATTCATTTCTTTTTAGATAGTCTTTTTTATGGATTTGAAAACATTGTGCAGGTACATCAAAACCGCAGAGGCTTTTCACATGCAATGAGCAAGTTAGCCTTAATAAATCAGATAGCAGTCTCATAATTCTCCTTTAATGGCTTAAAATGAGTCTTAGAGGTGATCCAACTGGAGAAGCTTCTTGGGAATTTGCATGAAGAGCATTTGTTTGCTTGCTGTCTTGATGAAAATCTCCAGTTCCATGAAAGGAGCCATCAATGTTTGGGGAGTTGGCCTGCAGCTAGAATAAGCTTCCCGTCTGTTTAAAAGGATTCCTCTGTGTGAAATCTCATTATAAATTGAAAAGGAAGGAAACCACTGTTGCACTAAAACAGCAAAGAAGGTAAGAGAAATGTACTTAAAACAAAACAAAACAAAACTCCTTTCAGGCATTGGTTAGAATAATTAGATGTGGTGATTGAGTGGTTAGAAGGCATTTGACTGCTTTTCTTGAAAGCAATGAGTTTAAATTTCAGAGATTCTCATATCAGCAAGCTGCCCTAAAGATGTAAGCAATCAGTAGGGGAAAAAATCCAAAATAGGAAATGTTCATTAGTGAATGACTGGAGCAATGAGCACAGAATGGGTATTGCCTGGAAAATGTGTCAGCACGACAATGCAATATTTGTAGATCTATTTTTACTTTTTATGAGTCAGTGGTTTTATAAGTTAGGAAGAGTGATATTATGAAGGACCATACTTTCTATGGTAAATGATCTGGATCATTATTTTATATAAGGAAGGCAAGGCGGGGAGCCAGTAGCAACCTAAAGGGGCTTGCAGAGCAACCTAAAGGGGCTTGGAGGCATGTGACATTGCAATGTGGCATTGCTTGTTACGTCCAAAGGCTGTCAGTTTAACCCAGCAAGGTCAGGAAGACTGGTGTGTTTGCATTTGTGTATGTGTGTGTGACAGAGAAGGTTGTTTATTTCTTTTGGTCCTCCCAGCCAATTAAAATCATATCTCATTAGGTTGGTGTAGATCAGGACATTGGCTGGGGATTCTGGGAGTTGAAGTCCATGCAACTTAAAGTTACTAAGTTTGGACACCCCAGATGTAGAGGATGACGCAGTATTTGGATCTCTGCAGCAATGTTTTTCAACATCAGTAACTTTAAGATGCATGGACTTCAGCTCCCAGAATTCATAAACTTGCTGTGCCCTATGGACCAGAGATTATGGGACCAGTGCATTTAAAGCTGGCCTGTTTTCAGAATGCTCTGATTTTGAACCTGGTAGATTTCTTATCGTGAGTACATAAATGCAGCTTTTGGATGGAACTTTTATGATCTTAATTTTGTAAATATCCTTCAATGTGGTACTTTAAGCCCAAGTACAAATTTCACCACCGTTTAGTCCAAATAATGGATATCGTATATAGACATTCCCAATAGCTATCACTTGAATCAATAGATTTCCTCATGTCTGATTCCATCTTTGTAGTGCTAGATCATGCAAGAAAGTGGTTATATTAATTCAACAGCAATCCTTTATAGGCTCACGTATCCTTGGGTATATTTGTTTTGAAAGGGTCCTGAAAATGACATTTGTGTTTGTATGATTTTCAGCCTTGTCTCCTCTTGACTACATGGACAAATCTCTGCAGCTTCCTTGGGAACATTTTTAGAAATGTTTTGCCATCACCTTCTTTCTAGGACGGAGAGGGAGTGACTGGCCCAAAGTCATTTAGGCTTTGTGTCTAAGGCAGGATCACAACTCGTGGCCTCCAGGTTTTTAATCTAGTGTTTTAACCATTGCACCAAACTATCCCTGTGACAATAAAGGCATTAATTGAAAGAACTATGGTTGTGAGCACTGCAAAAAAAAAAAAAAAAAAGCTAATACATTTTGTCTTCTATGTATTAGTGTTTAAAACCAGCTGTTTTTGGCTTCTGTGACAAATGTATTTTTCTGGCAGAAGTGCTGGGTTTTAATTCCCAGCAACCAAGCCTGTGCCATGTGTGACTGATTCAAGCTGTAGTTCCTAGTATCAACTTCCCTCTGAGATAATGGGAGACAAAGCCAAACAGACTGAATAGACCTTTGAACAATAGGACAATAAAAAGAAGAACATGTTCTTGTATGGAATGATTTAAGTGTTTATGGAGATTCTCAATCATCCAGGAGGTCATGAGTGTCCCAAAGGTGCTTTTTCAAAAAGCAACTGGGCTTTTCTTTATTTCTTCCTTGAAAATGTTTCAGTTCTAATCCAAGAAGTTTCTTCAGTTCTGATTGAATGGTGGAGAATAGAAGGGTTTATATTCTTTGCAGTCATCAGATTGTTAGCACTCTGAAGGTTGGTCTTGGCTCTCTCTGAGGGGTTTAAGCTTGTTTCACTTATGGTATGGGAATAACTTGGGAACATGGTAAGAGGGGAAATGTTGCCCCCTTACCATGTCCCCAAGTTATTCTTATACCATGAGTGAAACAAGCTTAAACCCCTCAGAGAGAGCCAAGACCAACCTTCAGAACGCTAACTGGAGTGCTTTTGCACTAAGAAGTGGAGGCAAACAAAGATCCTTGGTATAATTTTTTCATTTCTATCTGGTAGCTATAACATTTTTTTCCTGGACATCTGGGCTGATGCTAAAGGTCAGTAAAGAGTAAGTCAGCTGTTCAGCTGCAGCCGGCTACCATGGTGTTAGGAACAATACGATCCAATGTCTTGTTTTTGGAGTTTCTCTGTTTGAGATTCCTGGTTCTTCATAGTTTTTCAAAATAACACATTCTAATTTTCCAGGTACACAAAGTTATGTCAATGTTTACTCAGACTCTGAACTTCTTCTGGCTTCAGTCCCTTGTACACTCAGCTCCATCATATGTCACAGAAAATTCAAAGCCAAGAGATTTCAGATGATTAAATGAAGTACTGGTGAAGGCAAGTCAGAGTAATGCTGATAAATTACCATGCATTTCTATCAGATTCGCTATGTATTAGTTTTGACATCAGTAGTAATACAATCTCATATTGCAGAAATACTTTTCCCCCAGATCCTGTCACATTCACTGTTGTGTTTGGCTCGTTCTGCTGACATATCTTTTTACTGAGAGCTGAATAGGTATGGTTGGAGGCCAAAATTATCAGAAAAGTGATACCTTGCATGCTTGCACTTGAAAGTGCTCTAAGCACCCAGAAAGGTAACAGAGATGGTAGGAGGGGGATATATAGGAAAGGCAACACACAAAGGGATTTGTAGCCTGATATCCTGGTCTAACATTTACCTTCTGCCAACCTTTATGGTCTATTCTGAGAAGTAAAGGTCACTCATGGATGGACAGAGGCTCTTGGCTTCGAGACAATGAATTATTTGGTTATGATGAATATAGCGACATCGGATCCTGTTACAGTGAGTCAGATAACACTATAGGACAAGAATGTAAACAATGCTATATGGAAAAGCCATCCATTATTCTTTTCATATGTGAATATGTTGTCTCTTTCATCTGCTCCATGTTATATATATAAACCTAGCGGCTAAAGCAAAGCAAAAGTAAAAGCAAAGGAAGATAAAGGGAAGGGAAGGATAGGTTTTCAAGTAAAATTACAATTGGGCGTGTAGGTCATGCAAAGTGTGTTAATAATCACTCTGCAGGATGTTTTAAACATCAGCTTTACAGAGTGAAGAGCTGAACATTCATTTCCAAGTTAGGCAAAGACGATAAGCCAGAGCTGTTGTCTGAGGCCCTGTTCTTGTAAACACGTGAAATGAATGAAATGGTTTTTTTTGCCTTAACACAATTTCGGCAGAGATTCTGAAGTGCTACTATGTAGGCTGGATTTACATATATAGAAAAGGGTGGAAAAAGCTGGGTTCACTTATCACATAAAACAATGAATAATTTCAAACATGGTTTATTAAATAAGTCATTGTAGGTTGATTTCTACTATACGTAAACAAAAATGGCAGGATTCACATGCTTTGCTTAACCAAAACTAAACTTGATGATATCATGAGTTAGCATAACATTGGTTTTATTTTATTAATTCAGATTTAATTTTACCTTATTTGTCCAAATTTATATGTTATCCTATTTGGGAAGTTCTTTATGTGGCAGCATCACAGACCACAACATTTATTTTCAAGTGAGCATGGAGCCTCTTTTGCCAGTCTACTTTCAAATGGACAATAAAAGCATGGTTGCTCCATTCATCTTTAACTAATTTTGAATCAATTTATAATACAAACTTGAGGTTTTCTCTTCTACTTTTGGATTTTTTTAAAAAGAATTCTGTTCTTAATTTGGCTTTATCATATTCATTATGAATCAAATAATGAAAGCAGAATGATTTGCATTTTTTGCTAACTTAGTGTATATGGTAAAGTCACATAAAGAATATATAGGGTGTATAGTCAGATATGATGTAAATCAGCTTTCAGGACACTTTTGTTGAAGGGGAAGTTTTGTGCCTCATATCTCCTGCAATGTTTTCACACCATTTTCTAAGTATCCTCACTCCTGTCCTTGTCTTTCCACTCATTTGACCAGGATTCTTTCTCTCTGGTTGGACAACATGGGAGCACAAAAATATAGCAGCTAATCAGTGCTTTTCTTTTGTCATTCCTCTTTCTTAGCTGCTTTTCCTATTTGTGGTGAAGAAGAAAAAAAAGCAATCTCAGATACTGCAGTGGGACCCTTCAGTGTGACCAGGAACATTTAGGACAGAGGTCTCCAAACTTGGCAACTTTAAGACTTGTGGGGGTTGAAGTCCACAAGTCTTTTTTTAAAAAAAAATTTTATTGAAAATAAACATTAAAAAGTCTTGAACATGGTGGACTTTCTTTGACATACATTTCAGTCTTTACATTTTATACTAAGAAAAAATCATTAAGAAATGTAAGCATTTATATACATACATATATATATATGGATCTTTGGTTATTCGGGTTTTCTCCCGCGTAAGATTGGAAGTATCTAGGCAACGTTTCGATGAAGTCTCATTCATCATCTTCAGGCTTCTGTCTTCAGCTCTGTGCTTCTCAGAGCACAGAGAACAAGAGAACAAGACAGAGAACAAGAGAACGGCAAGACAGAGAACAAGAGAACGGCAAAGCCCTCCTCCCATATATAAAAGGCACTACAGACAAAATCAGCAAGATCCTCCAAAAACACAACATTAAAACAGCATTCTGCACAAACAGAAAAATATCCACCATCCTAAGAAACCCTAAAGACAAAATCGAGTTAGAAAACCAAGGAGTATACGAAATCCCTTGCACCGCCTGCTCCACCACATACATTGGACAAACTAACAGAAGAATAAGTGCACGTGTTGAAGAACATAAGAACTCAATCAAATCACTCTGAGAAGCACAGAGCTGAAGACAGAAGCCTGAAGATGATGAATGAGACTTCATCGAAACGTTGCCTAGATACTTCCAATCTTATGCGGGAGAAAACCCGAATAACCAAAGATCCACATACAAATACCCGCGAGAACCTCAGAAAACATATATATATATATTCTTAAGTTTTCGTGGGTACTTACATGTATGGCATTCAGCTTTGTTCGGGTATTTTCCCACGTCATTGTAGTTGTGCTTTTAAAGTTGTAGCAACGTTTCGGCAGAATCTCATCTGCCATCATCAGGCTTCTGTATAGTGTTCATCTGTGAGTCAGACTTTTACAGTGGTTTCAGATTTAAATTTGGGGCAGCCTATTGCTGTGCCAGAATGGTTTTTTCTTCACCTGATTGGTTGGGAGTCTTGGTCTGTGTTTATTGGTCTTGGAGTTTGCTGTGTTCTGCTTGATTGGTGTTTCTAATATCTTCTGTCTGTTTTTTGGCTCTTTTTGTATCTTGATTGTCTGGCAACATTGTGTTACTTTATTGGAGGCCTTTAGTGCAGCTTGGCTCCGGGTAAATGGACGGCTATCATTAGTTAGGAAGCTGGGTTTCATCTGGGTGCCTGGTTGGGATGTGTTTGAGCTGGAGGTATCAGGGGGGATCTGTTTGTGCCCAGGTGTTTGCCTGGCTTGTGGTGTGGAGATTTTTTTGTTTGTGAGTGCCATTGAAGTTGATGCTATGACCTGTGGCTTCCATGTGTTGGACTAGTGAGGAAGTGTGTTCCAGCTTTTTGACTGCATTTTTGTGTTCATCCAGGCGGGTACTTATTCTTCTATTGGTCTGTCCAATGTATGTGGCCAGGCATGATGCACAGGGGACTTCGTATATGCCTTGGTTTTCCAGGTCAATTTTATCTTTGGGGTTTCTAAGGATGGCTGCTATTTTTCTGTCTGTTTTGAAGGCAGTCTTGATGTGATGTCTGTGTAGTATCTTACTGATTTTGTCTGTAGTACTGAATAGAAGAATACCAATAGAAGAATAAGTACCCGCCTGGATGAACACAAAAATGCAGTCAAAAAGCTGGAACACACTTCCTCACTAGTCCAACACATGGAAGCCACAGGTCATAGCATCAACTTCAATGGCACCAAAACCCGAGCCACTATACAAAACCCCAGCCACAGAATTATCAGAGAAGCCATAGAGATTGAAAAAAGACCTGAAAGCATGAATAGAAGAGATGATTCCACCAGCCTGTCAATCATTTGGAAGCCTGCACTCACAAACAAAAAAATCTCCACACCACAAGCCAGGCAAACACCTGGGCACAAACAGATCCCCCCTGATACCTCCAGCTCAAACACACCCCAACCAGGCACCCAGATGAAACCTAGCTTCCTAACTAATGATAGCCGTCCATTTACCCGGACCCAAGCTGCACTAAAGGCCTTCAATAAAGTAACACAATGTTGCCAGACAATCAAGATACAAAAAGAGCCAAAAAACAGACAGAAAATATTAGAAACACCAATCAAGCAGAACACAGCAAACTCCAAGACCAATAAACACAGACCAAGACTCCCAACCAATCAGGTGAAGAAAAAACCATTCTGGCACAGCAATAGGCTGCCCCAAATTTAAATCTGAAACCACTGTAAAAGTCTGACTCACAGATGAACACTATACAGAAGCCTGATGATGGCAGATGAGATTCTGCCGAAACATTGCTACAACTTTAAAAGCACAACTACAATGACGTGGGAAAATACCCGAACAAAGCTGAATGCCATACATACATACATACATACATACATACATACATACATACATACATATATTTACATTTAGTCTTTGTATCATTTTATATCTTATTCATTGTACTGCATTTCAATTACGTCTTAGTCTTTGTATCATTTTATATCTTATTCATTGTACTGCATTTCAATTACATCTTAAGTTCTAAATTCCATTTTATAGACTTCCTTTCATATCCTTCCATATATAGAAATTGTTCCATACTTTATAATACTCTGATACATCGCATTCTTTCAATTCTACTGTCAAACTATCTAATTCAGCGCATTGAAAAATCTTATCTATTATTGCTTCATCATTAGGTATTTCTTTTGACTTCCAAGTTTGGGCAAGCAATATTCTTGCTGCTGTAATTACATGAATAATTAAGTAGGTATCTGCTTTACAAAGATTCTCTTTTATTATTCCTAATAGGAATATAATGCTAATTTTTAAACCCAACATTTCTTCCAGCCATGTCCAGATTTTGTGCCAGAACTCTTGTATTTTTTTTGCAGTCCCACCACATATGGTAGAAGGTACCCCATTCTTTCAAACATTTCCAGCATATGGGTGATTGAGAACCATATATTTTTGCTAACCTGGCCGGTGGAAGATGCCACATATAAAACATCTTAAGCAGATTTTCTTTGAAAGTTGTAGCTAATGTGATCTTTTTGTTCCGGTTCCAAATTTGCTGCCATTGGTCTAGGTTTATGCTATGTCCGAGATCTCTAGCCCAGGTTAGCATCGGTTCTTTAACTTGCTCTTCATACATTTTGTGGTCAAGTAGATATTTGTAAAGTTTCTTTATTTGTTTTTTTCTCTGGTCCTAATAGCATTTTGTCTAGTGTTATGTCTTGACAATTAATTCCTCATTCTTTTTTATCCTTTTCATATCTAGATTGTACTTGAAGATTTGCCCACCATTCTAATGCTTTTCCTTGTTGTCTAAGTTCCTGTCTCTGCTTTAATCGACCTTCAGAAGTCCACAAGTCTTAAAGTTGCCAAGTTTGAGGGGCCCTGGTTTAGGGGAAGGCACCAAGGTAACTGTTCTGTGTTCTGATTGGCTAAGACGCACAGCACTCGGATTGGTCGAGTGTGCAGCACTGATTGGCCGTTACAAAGCACCCGCGATTGGCCAAGCCGAGCGCGGGAGATTTGAACGGCTGTCATTGGCTGCAGCGCCCTGTGCAAGACCAATATAAGCCGCCGCCGATCCAAGCCAGGCAAGCCGATCTACCTTACAATAAAAAGAGCTTTAAAAGTCACTCGCCTCGCGTCTCCTCTTGGGACCGATCTACCAACACAACAGTAACTTACCTTTCAAAAGGAAGAAAGGAACACTCAGGAACAAGGAGATGGAACAAACCAATGAAAATGCCATTCCATGTCTCCAGAGGAAATGTTGCTAAACTGTTTTCTCTAAGATCAGTTTAGCCAAAAGTGAAATAGCTCACCTTACACAGTAAACCATAAGCTCCATGGTTTTGTGACACATTTGAGGCACATTTTGTACATTTGTGTGAAAATAGTTTTAGTCTGTTCTCCCGTGTCTCAGTATATTCTTATTTTTCTTTAGAGCTGGATTCGATCTATACTTAGCAGTCTCTTCAGAGTCTTAGTCCATATCATGAATTAGTTCTTATTTTCTTCAATAGACAATAGAGATAAACAGAAGATTCAAAGACTTTAGTTATTTTCCTATACTACTGTCTTCAACCTTGATTTATTTCCTTTTAAAAGGAAATCAAAAAGCCTTAAGTATATGTGAGTAGATTCTTTTTCAGTCCCTCTCGTTTTTTCCCTTACTTGTTTCTCTATTTGTAGAAAGGAGGGAAAGAGGAAGGAAGGAAGGAAGGAAGGAAGGAAGGAAGGAAGGAAGGAAGGAAGGAAGGAAGGAAGGAAGGAAGGGAGGAAGGAAGGAAGGAAGGAAGGAAAAAAGAAAGGGAGGGAGGAAAGGAAAAGAAGGAAGAAGGAAAGGAAGAAAAAAGAAAGACGGAAGGAGGGAAAGAGAGGGAGTGGGAGGGAGGGAGGGAGAGCGAGAAAGAACATTTAGTCATTTGGTTGAAATTTTGTATATTTTGTATTAGTATTAATATTAATATTAAGAGTATGTATAGAAGTACATACAACAACTATGATAAATGGAAAGATTTCTCCATACTCTCCTCATTTCAAGTCCACCAGAGAGAGATATTTCTTCATTGCCTTACTACAAATCAAGAATAATAAAATAAAAAGAAATGATTTTAATTAAGAACACTCTTATGAAAGAATTTTGACTTTATTTTGACTTATATTTTGAAACAATGATAATGAACATACATTTTTGCATGGGACTGTTTCTTTTTCTTTTTAATGTCCATCTTTATCTTCTGTAAGTTTCTGGAATTGCATCCTCAGAACTTCAGAAGAATAATGGAATATTTCTGTTCTGATGAACATTTCAATAAAGTAAATCCTCAATACCTGAGATGGAATCCAACAGATATCTTGACTATTTAAAACAGCCTTCTTTAATCCACAGTTTTTCTAATGGGACTAAACTCTCATCACCTCCATCTAGCTAAGTATAATAGAAATTGTAGATTAAACGTTAAATTGTTAGTGGGTGTTTTTGCTGCAAGGTGTAGTAGCAAGCATTTCTTCTTTGTTGCAATATTGGCTTCTCTTTTTTGCCCTGCCTTTTTCATATTTTCTTCTTCACCTGATGTAATGGAATGTGTGTATGACCTTGGAGAAGAAGGGAAAGAGCCCAGAAAACAGACAAGAGAAACAGGATCCTTCATTGGCAGAATGGAACAACTTGCCACAGCCAACCCACCATGGCCAACTTACCACAGTCAACTCGCCATGGCCAATTCGCTACAGCCAACTCACCCTGGTTGACTCACCATGGGACAAATTGCCATGGGACAACTTGCTATAGGACAATTCACCGATCCAATTTAATGATTTAAAATGATTATTTTTTTTAAAAAAAATTGTCATTCGTATTTCATTTCATCTGTCCTTTGGCATCACACTATTTCTTCGATATTAGTGAAACTCTTGTCCTATGGCAAGTTGGCCATGGCAAGTTGGCTGCGGTGAATTATTATAGATCCCAGTGGCATAGTGGTCAGAGAAAGAAATTTAGGAAAGATAAGGATCAAGCAATTAAAAGTGACTGGGGATGACTGTACTTTCAAGCTTGCAAGATTCTATGAATGTACCCTTACAATAAAATAGAATATAGTTATGTTTCCTGTCTGCTTTATCTGGAAGGGCTGACACCTTCGCTGATTTTGCTTTTTGATAGAATAATTCTCAAGAATTAGTTGGTAATACTCCTTTGCCTCTTCCCACTGCCTCCTATTTCTTACCGTATTTCATCTGTCCTTGTTTTTGTTGCCCCTTCCCTAGCTTGTAATTTGAACACCTATTTGTAGGGCTGTATTTTATTGACAATAAGCCTTTCATAGTAATGATGCTGCTTGCTGAATGCACATACCACTTGATTTGAAAATTACAGAGATGGATGCTTGCATCCTAATCTTTTTATACCATAACCTGTTCTAGATAATGGGCTTAAAAGCACGATGACAACATTGTGGAAGAAAACCTGATTACCTATAATCTTGAGGGTTTATTCTCCCGCTCTGTGTGTTTAAGTACTTTTTATCGCAAGGAGCAGTCATGTGGAAGACCTGAGGGGAAAATATATTTCTGAGCATTATAAATTTGTACATAGAGCTAAACGGCAGTTAGTGGTTATGGTATATAAAGAGATTACAGATTTGTGTTATTGTTTTCTGTGTTATCGTCTCTGTATTACTTTCATTCTCTTTCAGGTATTATAGCTTCAGTGAAGATTGTAAATGCTAGATTTGTTCTTATAGTTTCCCTTTATGGTTATAAAGCTCTTTCATCAGTATATAAGGTCCTACAAGAATACAGATTTCTTTTGTAAAATAAAACAAATCTCATATTATAATTGGCTTAAATCACAATTTAGAAATACAGGAGGCTTTAGTTACAGCATCAACTAGTTTCCAGAGGTCCTTGCTACCACAGATTGGCTAATCTGCTCATCTGTTCTACAACAGCTTTTCTTACAGCTTCATGGGTGTCCCAATATATAAAAAATAAAATTCTCCACAGACCCCAAATTACCAAAAAGCCTCCATCTGGATGATCCCTAAGACAATAGGTCTACTTGGTTGCCAGAGAACATACAAACAGGTCAGTAGGATCAGTTAAATTTAGCTACCTCAGCATTCTGGTCTCATGATAATCCAGCAGGTACCTATGAAACATGTTTATTGTCTTCCATAGCATCTGACCTGATCCTACAAGACCGGTGTGTTTCAGGTCCCTTTGATTAAACAATGTCATGCATAAGGATACTGGAAGTGCACTTTCTCTGCAATAGTGCCTGTGTTCTGGAATGAGCTCCCTTCTGAGATCCTGATGGCTTCCATGCTGTTGGTGTTCAAAGCCCATCGTGTTGTTGCTATTCAAAGCCCTTTACTTGGGCCTTTGGAAAGAGAGGGAATACCTCTAGCTTCATCCTTGTTGAGTTTGTCATTTTTGCCTATTATTATTATTATTATTATTATTATTATTATTATTATTATTATTATTATTATTATTAATCACTGGTTATTATTGTATTTTCCTTGTTTTAGTTGTGAGCTGCCCAAAGTCACTGGGAATCAGACAATAAGCACATTTGATTAGTTAAGTGAAATAAATAAGCATCTATCAGAAAGAGAGATGGTTTGGTCAGGCTATGCAGTCGTACAGTTAGTTGAATCTCCACCCATTGCTATTCAGAGGTGATCTTTTGCACCAGCTGACTTTATCTGTGGATGAATAATGCATCACAGCAATGAAATTTGCTTCCCTGGTCAATCACAGAAAAAATTGTAAAGAATTGTAAAACTGTAAACAATTGTTCGATTGTTTCTATCATAAGCAAATTTATGCAAATGTGATTTTTTTTAAAAAATAATTTGTTAAACACACATCGGACAGTTGACTGAAATGTACGAGGGTTATCCACAAAATAGATTACGTTTTGCGATAGAAAAAAAACAAAGTGTAGGATTTTTTTTTTATTATATACACTTGAAAGTGACACTTAAATACTACTTTTCAACATATTCACCGAACAAATTGAGGCACTTATCATAGCAGTGAACAAGCTTTGTAATTCCATTGTCATAAAATTCAGCCGCCTGAGATTTGAGCCAGTCAGTCATGGCCACCCGCAGTTCCGCGTCGTCGTCAAAGCGCTGTGTTCCAAGCCAGGTGTTCATCCTCGGAAACAAGTGGTAGTCGCTTGGTGCAAGATCGGGGCTGTAGGGTGGATGAGGAAAAATCTCCCACTTGAAAGCATTCAGGACTTCTCGAGTGCGATTTGCTGTGTGTGGTCGGGCATTGTCATGCAAACACAAAATTTTTGAGCTTAACTTTCCTCTATGCTTGTTCTGAATTGCTTTTCTTAGTTTTTGCAACGTTTCACAATACCTCACAGAGTTTATTGTTGCACCATGTTCCAGAAAATCGATAAGAAGCACACCTTGCCTATCCCAAAAAACAGTCGCCTTCCTTGCAGAGAATATTTGCAAACATTTTCTTGGTTTTTGGGGGGGATTTGTGTGCCCCCACTCCATAGACTGCAATTTGGTCTTGCTGTTCACATGTTTGACCCAAGTCTCATCTCCAGTTATGATTCGATCAAGAAATGAATCTCCATCTTTGTCGTAAGAGTACAGAAATGTCAATGATGAGGCCATATGCTGACTCTTGTGGTTTTCTGTCAAGATTTTTGGCACCCATCTTGCACAAAATTTGTGGTAGCCTAGCTTTTGTGTAACCATTTTATGCAACAAACTGCGTGAAATTTGTGGAAAACTAAGCAAAAATTCCGTTACTGTGAAACGGTGGTTTTCACGAATCTTGTCATCAACTTTCGCGACCAGTTCATCAGTCACAATGCTCGGATGTCCACTCCACTGTTCATCATGAATGTTAGTTCGTCCATTTTTAAACTTAATGCACCATTGGCGCACTCCATCTTCAGTGATGATGTTGTCCCCGTACACTTCACACAGTTGCCGAAAAATTTCGATCGGTTTATGGTTTTTTGCCAACAAAAACCTTATCACTGATCACACCTCACAACTCGCGGGATTTTCAATTGCAGCACACATTTCAAACGTTTGCTGTGAAATAACGGTCAATGATACGAACCTCCCACTAGCACGACTAGATGCAGACTGAGCGGCGGACGCACAGACCAAAGATGGCCGTGCTAGCTCTGCCCCTTCTTGCTACAGACGAAAATGTAATCTATTTTGTGGATAGCCCTCGTATATAAATCAAAGAATTTTAATTCCTGAATGATGATTTCATATTCTATTTAATATTGTAATGGCTCAACACCAAGGCATTCCAGCCTTATTTTGTCACAAAACTCCTTGTTTAGTTTCAGGTTTTCTTCTCTACTTTCTGATTCACACCTTGCCCTGAAGACTTCCTACCCAATTATTTAATTTTCATGTGATTCTATTTGTCACTTGCTACATCATGATAAACTTGCCATCATAAGCCACATTCTTCCTTTACACTGGATAAGAATTCTGTTTTTTGGCACAGGAGTATTAAAAGGTGCTTATGATTTATGATGACATTAGATTAGAGCAATAGATCTCACTGAATTTTTTAAAGGATATTAACTCATCACGCCTTCCTTCAAAAGGTGACTAATCTTACAGCTATGCATTCTTCTCTGTCAACACTAATTTAGTTATTTAAGTTGCACTTTCTTAAAAATTCCCATTAAGTATCTTCTTTCCTTCTCTTTGCAGCTTCAATCTCTAATGTATGGAATGCGAACATATAAAACTGTCTAGCAAAGAGCAGGATATTCAAACTGAGAGGGAGAAAGCTGTCCCAAGATAATTCTTTAAAGTTATCTCTGCCCTTGAATTCCTGATTACAGGATGATAAAATCCATTCCCTGTTGCAGAACAAAAAGTTTCAAATTCATCTGAAAAGGACAGCACCTCCCTCAATTCTCTTTCATTTGGACAGATGGTGGCATTTGGGGCCTACTCTTTAGCATATGTGCAACCTCATTTCATCCTTATACAGGTAGTTCTCACTTAGTTCATTTAGTGACCGTTTGACCATTTTTCACACTTATGACTATTGCAGCATCCCCATGATCACGTGATTTACATTCGGATGCTTGACAGCTAACTCATATTCATGATGGTTGTAATTTCCCAGGTCACATGATCACCTTTTGAGACTTTCTGACAAGCAAAGTCAATGCAGAAGCCAGAATCACATACTAATTTAACAACTGCAGTGAGTCACTTAAAAAACCTGGCAAGAAAAGTCTAAGATAGGGAAAAACTCACTTAACAAATTTCTCACTTAGCAACATAGATTCCGGGCTCAATTGTGGTCATAAGTCAAGGACTACTTGTATTTCCTTTCCCATTATCTAAACATCTCTTTATTTCCACATACCGATGGGAAGGACAGGCATATATTCACTATCTTGCCTCCAAGATTCATTTATGCTTTAGTTGTCTCCCTTCCTGTTGTATTTTTGAAGTGCTTTAAAGGTTGGAACAAAATAGTTGTGATGACCCAAGGCGTGACACAAAAATAACACAGTCACAAAAGTAGAATAATTCCCTTTAATGCCTCCAACTTGGGCCCCAATGTCCAATTAACCTCGGCTTGATATCAAATTCTTCCAAAACCATTCTACGAAGAGAGTAAATGCAGTCCAAACCAAAAATAAAGCTAGTTAGAAATAAAAAAAAAAACCAACACAAACCACACTGGAGTCATTAACACGGCAGGCCAGGATGATAAATTGCAGACTTCCACAAGAAAACACAGCAACCACAGTTGGGAAGACGCCAAAACCCAGATAAGCTTCGATCAAGATAGAGCACACTTTGTTTCCAGCAAAGAGCTATTTAAAATGCCCCACTTATATCCTGTTCTCCCAGCTGCAACTAAATAAAGGGATCAGGGCCTTTCCTTCTCCCGTAAGCCATGTTGCTCCCTTCTCCGTTCCTCCCTGCGTGCCCTAGGATGAAGAGGGGATGGCTGGGTCTTCCTCTGAATGGCCAGCTCTTCCGCTGTTTCTTCCACAACCACCGGAGTCACGCTCCCACTCCCTGTCAGCTCCTCAATCTCCCATTCAGAATCAGACTCCAACAAGGGCATGACAATAGTAAAGAATAAAAATTTGAACCCATTGTCCCTCTTGTTGTTTTCTTCTCCATAGGAAACCTCCAGAACAGTGGTAGGATTCAATTTTTTTTACTACCGGTTTTGTGGACGTGGCTTGGTGGGCATGGCAGGGGAAGGATACTGTAAAATCTCCAATCAGATGTGGTATTTGCCGGTTCTCTGAACTACTCAAAATTTCCGCTACTGGTTCTCCAGAACTGGTCAGAACCTGCTGAATACCATCTCTGCTCCAGAAGGTGATGAACCTTTTTGAGAGCAAATGCAGTATGGTGGTTAAGGTCCTGGACTCAGGTTCTAGTTTGTCCTGAGCCATAGAAAACCATGTGTGACTTTAGGCCAATCATTCTCTCTCTTTTCTTATAGCAGAAGTGGTATTCAGCAGGTTATGACCAATTCTGGAGAACCAGTAGTGGAAATTTTGAATAGTTCGGAGAACCAGCAAATACCACCTTTGACTGGCCCCGCCCCATCTATTCTCTGCCTCCCGAGTCCCAGCTGATTAGCTGGGTCTTCTTTTGTTTCCCTGCACAGGAGAACAGAACTGGAAAGCAGGTTAGTAGGGTGGGGAGAGGATAGGAATTTGCAGTAACCTTCCCCCAGAAGTGGGGAGGGAATGGGGATTTTGTAGTATCCTTCCGCTGCCATGCCCACTAGGCCACTCCCACTAAGTCATGCCCAAAGAACCGGTAGTAAAAAAATTTGAATCCCACCACTGCTTTACAGGGAGAAAAAGTTTGAAAGATACCAGACCTAGTGCTAAGCATTGGTTCTTAAGGTACGTAAGGCTGTTTTCAGAGTAGTGGCTTGACAGAATGTAACAGTGTCTGTTTTTGCTATCCATAAATGATTTTCAGCCAGTTCTGATACTAGGACGTATGCCAGCCCTAGTCCTTGAAGATATTAATGACCTCTGAGTCTCCCTCAACTCTTAGTTTCCTAAGTGATCTCCCAAAGAGAGAAACCAAGAAATTCACAACATGGATTGCTAACAATAAAGGGAGTTTGCTGGATTCCATAATTTTCCACTCAAATTTTCAAATATATGACCTGAATATTTAGAGAAATATGTGCAGAAGAGTCTGCTTGGGGACTTTACTTCAAAACTTGATATCATAGGCAGATGTTTGTTGACAACTCTACTGTATCTTGGATTAATATTGCTTACATCTTAGTACTATCTAAAGAGTCTTGTAGTACACTAGCAAAATTGTTGAGCGGAGAGTCTATAAATAGATGCAAAAAGTGATATGTACAAATCTGTGACAATGACACAAATTGGACATTCAGCTACTCTGCAAATCCATCTGCAACTGTTTGGCTTCTTATCTGACGGAGCCTCAAACAATACCCAACTACTCCTAGAGACAGGCAAGATTAACTGCTTCAGCTTGAAACTTTGGTTGATGGGACTTCTTGGAGGCATTTGGAGCACCAATGTCAGGATTCTGGCAGTTACCTTAATTAAAGCATGAGTCTCTTTTCTGGGTAACTTTGCTCTCTCATCATCTTTCTGTGGTGTGAAGGATAAGAGTTGGAAGCTGTTGCTCTCAGCCTCTCTCTAAGGCCAAGCCCACTAATTACTTACAGCATTATCTAAGTGTTACCTCATCATTGATATGGTCTAAAGCCTACTCTACTATTATAGTCACATAATAATGGGTGGAGATTAATGGAGATACAGGTAGTCCTTGACTTATGACCACAATTGAACCCAGAATTTATGTTGCTAAGTGAGAAAATTGTTAAATGAGTTTTGCCCCATTTTATGTCTTGTCTTGTCACATTTGTTAAGTGAATCACTGCAGTTGTTAAATTAGTAACACAGTTGTTAAGTGAATCTGGCTTCCCCAATGATGTTGCTTGTCAGCAGGTTGCAAAAGATGATCACATGACCATAGGACACTGCAACCATCATAAATATGAACCCATTTTCAAGTATCCGAATGTAAATCATGTGACCACAGGGATGGGACATCGGTCATAAGTGTGAAAAATGGTCATAAGTCACTTTTTTCAGTGCTGTTGTAACTTCCAACGATCACTAAATAAACTGTTGTAAGTTTATGCAGAGAAGAAATAATTTCCTGAATTCCTACTAAAAATGAAACCAAAGTTTCTATTTTGGTGGGTGGAGGAAAAATATTGCCGGAGCGGGATGGGAAATATAGTAAAAGCAGTAAAGAAAACGGGTTACTTTTTCTCAAAAGTCCACCTTCTGCCCTAGCATAATCTGGCCTATTTTGGTATAACTAAACACTTAAAAAGAAGGCGTGGACATAGAATATGTATAGATATATTTTAAGCATGTCTTAATAAGAATACATAATTTAAGAGGCAAACAAAAGTCAGAGGGAGATAATATGAATATTTATAGAGTGTTATGCCTAATATCTCCAGGCTGCATTAATTCTGGAACATATTTCAAATAAAAGTTGTCAAAACATTAAGGCTAATCATTCAACACAGAAAGAAGCATAACTGTGATAAATGGATTTCAATAGAACTGTGCATTTTGTTCAAAATGGTGTGACAACATTTAGCAGATTTATGAATTATGCCCATAAGTGAAAAATTCCACTCAACAGAGATATAAATATAAATTTTATCAGCCTGTCTGAGGAGATTACAAAAAGCTATCCAATCATTCAGAAACCTGAGTTTGGAAATCCAAAGACAATATGAAAAGAATGTAGGACATCAAGGCAAAAGGAATTTTCCTGGAGGCTAAGGAATAAGTGATTCCTTCACAGATGCACAGAAAAATAAGCTGTCAGGGCAAATAGTACCCTGAGTTACTAAAGAGTGGATTTTGAAAGTTCAGCAATGTCAGAGATCTCTTTTTCTGCTCTTTCTCTCAAAAATACTGTCCACGTATTGTCTTTTCCAGACATCCAAATCCTTGATTTTAGCTGATATTAGGGCTAGGTCTTCAGTTCCATATCAGTGATGTCAAAATAACACATGTGTGATGTTATCTCTCAGCATTTGCCTGACAATGTCATTATGAAAGTGCCATTTGCTTCCCCTGTGAATGTCCATCGTCAGGATGGATATTTAAAAGCTAGGAGTTTGCTGATTTAGAATAGCCAAGTGACTCTGTGGTTTTGTTTTAAGTAAACAAGTGGGTAGAGTTGGGCTGTGAAGTCTCTTTCAAAACCCTAGCTCCAGTCTGATTGTGCCTTGAGGCCTAGAGGTTGGCAGGCCGGTTGCCTGGTTGGCAGGAAAGAGATGCTATCAGTCTTCCTCTGAGACCTCCCATAATTTCTTCTCATTCTTGATCTCTACGAAATAACAAATGTGTCCTCTTTGTGGCTTGAAGAACACATGGAGGAAATGAAAGGGCTGCAAGTGGACTGGAACAGAAATTCTAAGCAGATGAAGGGGAAAATGTTTTGCTGAACTAATCCCACTCTGAGAAGAAAAGTGTATACATCAGTGTTTCTCAATCTTAACTAATTTAAAAGTGTGTGGACTTCAATTCCCAGAATTCAGCAGTCACTAAGGTTGAGAAACAGTGGTAGACATGCTGGCAACAGAATGAAAAAAATGTAGACTTATTTCTGATAGACTCCTTCTATTGTGACATTGTTTTGACCACTAATGATGGGAGTGGCAGAGGGGGAATTAACAGTACTGAGAATGTAATACATTTGTTCTTTACAGGATTATAAAAATGAAAGGGAGAGAGGGAGGGAGGAAGGGCAATAATTTAAGTAATGAAAAAGGAAGCCTTATAAAATGGCATATATTATTTTTAATAATATATTTTAATAAAATATTTAATAAAATAATATATTTTAATAATATATTTTAATAAAACAGCAAGAAAAGTATATAAATTATTCTCATGCCCCTAATATTTGTGTAGTGAATGTCTTTCTTGGAATCAGGAAATTAGTTCTTTTCAGTTATCACCTGTTCATATTGTATTATATGTAAAAATATACTATATTACTTTTATTAGTACTACTTTAAGAAATTCTGTTCTCAAATGCACCCCAGAGCCTGGGGTTCTCAATTTTACTTGGTGGCTTGATTGATTAATTGATTGGTTACTTAGTTAATAAAACTGAATTTGAATATTTGAAGCAGTTGTGTTTTTTTATTTAAGGAAACAAGAGGGTAGCACTGGTAAGAAGACAAGGCTTCTGCAGCTACCACTTTCTAAGTTTCACTACTTAATAGCAGCAATCACATATATTTAACGTGGTTACATTGAGGAGATTGGACAATAATTTGAACCAGAAACTAATCAACAGACTGGGTTAATGCAGTAACCAGGTTTTGTAGTTTGTACAAATAGGTCTGCTAAATTTTGTTTCATCTAATTGAACATATTGTTATAAATACAGCCAATGTGTACTGAGACCATGCATCCAATGTTGAGGCGAATAACTTTCTTACTTATGGTTATATATACAAACTGCCTCAGAAGATAGCAGCATCTGGCAATCTAATATTGTTTTAAGAAGTTAAGCAGGCCTGGGCTTGGTTAGTACTTGGATGAGAATACCAGAATAGGAACTGGGGGGGAAACAACACTGAAAAACAAATACGATAAAACTCTTAAGAGTCTAAGTCAGAGGTCCCCAAACTTGGCAACTTTTAAGACATGTGGACTTCAACTCTATGCTGACTGATGAATTCTGGGTCCACAAGTCTTAAAGTTGCCAAGTTTGGAGACCTCTGGTCTAAGTAGTGTTCATCTAGGGTTTTTAAATAACCAGAACACTTAACTAATAGTAAGCTCTACTATTAAAGCTAACAAAAGTGTAAATGACTAAGTGATTGTAGGACTGTAACTTTGTGGCTTGTATCCATACGATTTATATTGACTGTTTCCTAGTATGATTTGATTGTTGATTGTACCCTATGACTATCATTAAGTGTTATATGTTCTTGATTCTTAACGAATGTACCTTTTCTTTATGTATACTGAGAGTATTTACACCAAGACAAATTCCTTGTGTGTCCAATCACACTTGGCCAATAAAGTATTCTATTCTATTCTATTCTATTCTATTCTATTCTATTCTATTCTATTCTAAAGTTCTAATCAGTTCTGTTCCATATTAGCAGGCTTGAAACCCTGCATTCCTATTGGTCCGTTAAGACCGCTACGTGATTGGACAGTCTGAGCGGTTGTGATTGGCTCGCTAGGAGTCTACCGCGATTGGTTGAAACCAATTGGCCGCCTAGCCGCGGTGAGCTCTATAAAAGAGCCGCCGCGAGTGCTGCTTTTTTACTCAGATCTAGCCTGTAAATAAAGAGCTGTTGTTCACCTAATATGAGTCTCTCGTCTCTATGAGCCCGACCTTCCGAACTTAACAAGTTCATTTAAAAATCAGTGTCAAGTCAACACCTGGTAACCAGTCAATATAATTGCTTCTAGTCAACTTATGTCTGAAGTTTGTTATCCCTCTTGCCTCACAATGATACCCTAAGTATTGGACTTAGAACAACATTTCAAAAGATGAGCCTTCTTAAAGCACTATTCCAGTTACATTGGGAAAGCTGACCAAAATGGAGATAATGGTTATTTCTACTGCTGTTGGCCAACATTTGATATCTAACTGATACAGTACCTGTGATTTGAGAAATAACATAGCCAATAGGACTAATAGCTATTGAGAAGCTGATTCTCCATGAATTTATGCAGTCCCCTTTAAAGCTTCCCAAATTGACTATGGACACATGCTGGCAGGGAGTTGTAGTCCCAACAAATCTGAAGGAAACCAAATAGGAGAGGGCCTCTGCAATAAATCTGTTAGCCTAAGAGGGTAATGAAACAGCTGAGGTAATGACTAAGTTAGACATTTAATAATATTACCAGATCTTGGGGAGAAAAAGGGGGTGTTCCTGTCTTCTCTTGGTCAGAGGCAGAGTTTTATTGAAATAACAAAAGCCTTGGAAATTTAAAACCTTCTTTTCAAAATTGTTTTTGATAACTTCCAACTGGAATCTTAGAAAGGAAATGAACAAAATATTTTTCTATCATTAAACATGTGTTTGTACTTGAAACAAAGAGAAAAGCCTATTGGAAGGCTAATATTTGCTTTTAAATTTTCTCTCTTTTGGCAGGGAAGGGAGAGGTCTCCTTTTGCCAACGGGATTAACATCTTGATTTTAATACAAGAATGTCTATTCACATTCCCAACCCCCATTTGTTCAATATAAAAATGAAATATTAATCACAGTTTCCCATTAAGAAATTATCATTCAAGTTGGTTTTCATTTTATTTTTCCTGGTATAATATTCCCAGGGTCACTTTTTGTGAGATGGACAGCTACAAAAATTTAATTAATACATTCATAATACATAAAATAAAAAACATCTGACTGTAGGCACTTTTGAGATGACACCCCCACCCCCCAGACCAGCCCTGAATGACCAACTACTGTGCTCTTCTCTGCATGCGAAGGTTAGGGCCTCTTTTCCTTTTGCTCTTCCTGACAGTCCAAAGGATTTAGTGCTCGGTAATGGAATGCCATACAAAACTTGGATCCTCAGGAAAATTAGATCTGGCAGGCACACACATTCTTCTTTGTGACAATAATATAACTTTGATTGACATTTACTATGCTATCGCAGCATGTTCAGTCAGTTAAAGACTCAGACTTTTTCACCCTTCCCCCTTAATTTCTCCTCAGAGACATCAACCACAAAAATTAAGTCAACTGAACCCACCAAATATTGATGATATATCATTACCAAGGAACATATATTTAATTACTCCTATAAACAGTTTAAACAAGGCTAATCATATTATTTTATAAATCAACCTCTTATGTTAAATTGCCCAAGGAACTTTAAGGGAGGACTACAAACAACATGCAACATTTGCAATTAATATTGAATTTATCTTCCCATGCTGTAACTCAAATTTTAGCTTTTTTTCAAGCTTAACCTCTATCATCGATAAGCTTCATCGATTCCTGACTTTGTTTTAGCATTTATTAATATAATTCTATAATAAAAATATATTTCTCTCCTATTTTATTATCTAACTTTATGAGTTACATTTTGTTTCAGTTAATTTCTTCAAGTAGAAGTTATGGATGTCATAAATCATCACTATATGGTCGCATTATGGCTGTGAATGCAGCACAACATTTATACATTTGGTGTTGGAAAAAGTCCTACAATACCACAATAAAGGAATGGTTAATAAAGATGACAGAACTAGCAAGCTTGCCAAGTTAACATTCCTCATGAGAGAAAAGCCACTGCAGAAATCCATCTATAATTGGGGGCCCTTTATGGATTTTTGCAAGAGATGAAGAAAATCAAATTTTGACTTATGGATTTGGTGATTATTAAAATTTAAAAAGGGGATTTTAAATTTTTTTCCATTTTATTATAGTCTTAAATTAAATATTGTAAGTATGCATTCTTCATATCCTTGGAAGAACAAGTCGGAAGTAATTCTTTGAATATATTTGTATTTTCCTTTCCTTTTCTTTCCTTTCCACTTTTCAGCACTTCTATCCCTATTCTCTTTTTCACTCTTGATCATTTATTTTGACTGTAGTTTATGTTGTTTTTTTATGTTATGCTTTGCAAAAAGTAATAAAATTATTGAAAGCATCATGGTTGTGTATATAGGTATATTTATTTATCCACTAGGCCAAAATAATAAGATCTTCTAAAACTAATTGTAGTCAGAGACTCAGAAGAGAAATGGTGCTTTATGTCCAGTGCATGGGTATCTGCAGGTAAATGACATTGCACACACCATATCATCATGATGCATGATGCTCTGTTTGATGACATTACGCAATTATGATTTGTTTCTTGGACATTATTATAGCTTTTTACAATTATTTTAAATAGGACCACTACTGCTATGTGATGTATTGTTTCTATTGCAATTCACATCCTCAGAACTGAGGACTAGAAAGTCAAGTCTCTGAATATGTGGAGTGTGTGCCAGCCTGTTATATAGAGCAGTGGCCCCCAACCTTTTCTGAACCAGGGACCGGTTTCACGATTATTTATTCTTCCACGGACCGGTACCTGAGTAACGCAAGACTCCACCGCCATCGGGACAGCTCTTCGTTCGAAGCCGCCCCCCCCTTCGACAAAACTAAGGCACGAGCACCCAAACGCCGCTTTCCAACTGAAAACCCGGAAGCACTTTCCAACCGAAAACCTGGAAGCAACCGAAAACCCAGAAGCGCTGTCGAAACAAGATGGCGGCGCCCAGGCTTTGCAGCCCGGTAAAAAATGATCCACGGACCGGTACCAGTCCGGGGACCGGTGGTTGGGGACCCCTGATATAGAGGATGGATCCCTGACAGTTTTCTTCAAGCAGGGCCCTTGAGCATTGTATGACTAACAGGTAAAAATCATGGCAGTCCTTTCTGTAAAATTAATATTCATATTAAATCACTCCACTACATGAAGCATTATCCAAGTACGTCTGGATAATTCACTATGCCAACAATGTAGGCTCAAAAAAAAAAAAAAACCACACCTATTTAAAGCATTAGGTATACAGAAGATCAGGATCACTGGTACAGATGGAAGGCATGGTAATGGCCTCAATAACAACAACTTCTAATAAATAGCAGCAGATGGATAAACTAACAGCACCTGATCACCTCCTTGTCCAGCTAAATGTTTAGGCTTACAAGAATTCCAGCTAGAATAGCCAGCAATTTTCTTGGTTGTTAGAGACTCTTACCAAATCATGAAGACTCTCAAGGATCCTTGGGAAAATTGCCTAAATCATTTCAGAGTAATAACTGGTGTGTGTGGTAGGAAGAGATCCAAGACAGGCTGACCAATTGACAGAAGCTTCTGTCCTACATACAACATACCGTATTTGCCGGCGTATAAGACGACCCGGCGTATAAGACGACCCCACCACCACCAGAAACGCCCTCCAGAAACCCGGGGCTGCAGCGGCAGGGCGGAGTGCCAGGGGCCGTGGGAAGAGCAGGAAGGCTGCAGCCTCGGGCGGAGCGAGGCGGCGGGATGAAGCGGAGCGACGCAGGGGATCCGGGAAGCCAGAGGCGCCTTCGCTGCGTCCAACAAGCATCCGAAAGCCGGCAGTGGATATACCGGCGTATAAGACGACCCCCACTTGGAGGCATGTTTTTCGGGGCAAAAGTCATCTTATACGCCGGCAAATACGGTATATTACTATTATCAGGTTAGGGCTGCAGGATTCAGTGGCCGCTAATTACAAAAAGAAGTTATGGGTTTTGTTTTTTTATCAGTTTGTTTCCATAGTGGGTGGACAAATGAAAGAACTCTCAGCTTCCCCTCCCCCTCCACCCAATTCGAATTCAAGTGCCATAGCTGTCTCCTGTTGCTATTTGCAATGGGAAAATTGCCCTTTAATTGCAAGTTGTAAAGTTGTAATTTAATCTTTTCCTCCTGGTCTAATCACTAATATGTAAATGGGGAGGAGTTGCCTCTACCTTTTCAATTAGGTGGTGTATTATCAGCTGGTCAGTGGTCTTTTTTTTTTTTTTTTTGCTTGTAGACCTTTCAGTACCCAACATCAATGGTGCCAGGTGATGAAAGTTCTGCAAGCAAACAACCAAGCTCAAAGAGCACTAAGAATTTCACAAACTTTTAATCTTTTGTGTCTGTGGTGGTAGTGGTGGGGGAATCTTGGGCAAATCGACAAATGAAGTTTTGATTCTGCCACAGAATGGTACGCCATGAGCTCTTGCTCATCCCAAAATGGCTGACATGCTGAACCTGAATGGTAAGTCAGAAAGCAAGAATTTCACAGAAGACAAACTGGTTGAAAGGCTGAAAGATGACTCACTTGCCTAGTAACCTGATTCTTTTTTTTTTTTTTTTTTTTTTTTTTTTTTAAAACAAGTTTTATTAAAAGTTTCAACAACAAACAAATCATTACATATTGAATCTTTCCCTGTTTTTCTACAATAATTTCCCCAATATTCTCATAAAACACAAACAAACACAAACAAACATAAAAAAATCTTTTAGTAAAGTACCTTGGCCCCAGTTACCTCTCTTTGCATGGGCTAAAATAATAGCACATATCACTCTTCACATTTCTATCTTATTTAATCCATCTTAATTAAATCATTAAATTTGTATCTTTTGCCCATTCATTTATCCTCTATCTCTTCTTATAATAAAAGAAAAAATTTCTCCTGAAATCACTAATCAGAGTATGATGCCTTTCTATCCTCCCCTAAGTTAGTAAAATTAACATTCAACATAACAAATACCCAATTTGGTTCTGCTTGGTACATTCTATCCACCAAAAATGTTTAAATACATTGTATCCTCCTTTCCTTCGATATTTTATTACATTTTAAAAATCAATCATTAATAAAAACTTCAACATTTTAATTTCTTATTAAATCTTAAAGCATTCTAATTTACTATTTCAAATATAAATGTTACAATACCATCTTCTGTACCTTAGCAGAATCTTTCTTATAGAAAATTATATTTCATCCTTTGTCTCTAAAAAAATCCCTCTTCTCCCATCCAATTTTAAAGCTTTGAGGCTTTTCTCCGCCTTTCCCCTTTCTTTCTTCCCCCACCAAATCTTCCTACCCCCTTCTTCTTCTAACCTCTGCCTTGCTGGGATCCCTTCTCTGTTGCGTTCCTTTTTCTCTTGTTTGTTATCATTATATTTACTTTGCATCATATTTTTCTCTTTCTCAAATGTTTTTTAGATCTTAAGTCCTTCATTTTCCTTGCTCTCTTCCTTCCTTCTTCCTTAGATAAGTTTTGGGATTCAATGAAGATGGCGTCTTCGTCTCTTCCTTGTTGTTCTTCTTCCGTTTCCATCTGTTCCATTGTCTGTTGGTAATTGACCAGCGCCATTTCTAGAAATAGAAAAGCTTTTTCCATGCCATCTTTGCAGATTGCTTTTGTTTGCTCATATTCATCCCTCAGGTCTTCAAAAGGAAAGCCATTATAAATAAATCTTTTCTTTTCTTTATTCCTCTTTCTTCTTACACCAACCAAATATTCCGAGAGAAAGGCAAAACAATCCCAAAATCCACAATCCTCAATAAATCCAAGCAAGCCAAAATTCCCCTTCCTCTTCCAGGGGTGGTATCAAACAAATAAAAAAAGAATCCAAGTCTATATTTTAAAGCCTTATTAAGATTGTATTTCTGTCCTCAAGTCTTTAAGGCATCTCCTCCAACAAGATCCAAATTTATATATTTTCTTTATCCTCTCCCTTCCGGCTTAATTCCGCCGGGAGGAGAGTAAACTTTCCCTTCAGCACCTCAAAATAGCCGCTTTTTTTTCTCTTGTGGAAGAAATCATCAGAAAACCATCTTTCCCAGGAATTAAATTAGATAAATCTCAAAGCCCTGGGTCGACCAAGAAGAACTTTTACTTTCAATAACTTTCTCTTCTTCCTCCTGCGCATACTTGCCCGGCTGTCAACTTCTTTGTGGCGGCCATTACGGACCGCCGCTGCACCGTCCTGGTAACAGGGGGTTCTGCCGGCCAGGAGGGGTCTGCAACACCCCAAACCCTTCCTCCGGATCCCCTTACCTTCAGCTACCCTGCAGGGCAGCCTTGCTCCGCACCCGTCCGGGTCGGAGCCCCAAAACGGCAGCGGCAGGATCGCGCAGCTTCGCGAATCCCTACGCCGCGAAGGTTTACAAACCGAAACCCTAGTAACCTGATTCTGAGGCAGAGGTGAGGTCTGATATTCCAAACACAGAATAATTCATTTAAACCCAGCATTCCATTTGGAACTCAATTTCCCTCTGTCTCTCTCTCTATCTCTCTGTCTCTCTCTCTCTCTCTCTCTCTCCCTCCCTCTCTCTCTCCTTTGTCTCCTCTAATCTTTCGCTAGGGTGGGGAACCATGGCCCTTTTATGATTTGTGAGCTTCAATTCCCAGAATTCCTGAGCCAGCATTCTGGGAATTGAAATCCACAAGTCATAAAAGGGCCATGGTTCCACACCCCTGCTCTGTGACACAAGCACAAACCAAAAATAAGGAGAAAGAGCAATCACTATCATGCATAAATATGCACAGGGAAGGAAAGCTCACAAGGCATGCACATACAAACCTAAAACAAGCAGACAACAAACAAAATGCCATAGGGAAACAAGTTGTAGAATATTTAAAAAAAACATAGGTGGTATTTTTTTCTTCCTTTTTTCTACCTTCTTCTACATTCGTTCTGTGGCAGAAAATGGTAGAACTTTGCCACCAGGATACTTGCTCTGCAACCCACTGAAAGGTGTTATGCCAATCATCCAAATAGAAGTGGGTATGTCTAGCAAAGATAGAGAGGTGAATTTAATTGTTCCATGGCAGATGGAAGCAGATAATGTGCGCAACCCAGCAAGCCCATAGACAACCATTATGGATCTTAGTCTTAAAAAGTCTTGGCTCTAATCCAAGTTCTTCTTTGAAACCTGTGCATTTGGTTTTGCCAATCCTCAAGCCAGAAGCTCAGTACAGAGATGATTTCCTTTGCTTTTGTTATGCTAACAGCATAAGAACTTTGCTAACTGTCCTAGAGCACAATCTGTATCAGTGGTACTTAGTACCTCTTATCACTATCCTGTAACAGATAACGGCCAAATTGCATTCCTCAGCTTCTCTCACACTCCATAGAAGAATGTAACTTGTACAGGAATGTATCTAACATCAGCCAGAAAAAGAAAGGGAGAAATAATCTTGTTTTCCTGGCCTTTAACCCTAATGCCCAATGAAAAGATTTAATAAATTTAAGCTTGCAATATCAAATTTTATGTTTTATATATATATATATATACTGGGGCTGCAGTTCCCATAATGCCTTGTGATGGCTATGTTAGCTGGGGTTTGTAGCTGTTGAAGTCCAAAGCATAGGTCCAGGTTACCTATTCCCAATTTAGAATAAAATCTTCCCCATAATCAAGAACATGGGCCTCAGAGGTGGTATTCAGTGGGTTCTGACCAGTTCTAGAGAATCGGTAGCGGAAATTTTGAGTTGTTCAGAGAACTGGCAGCAAATACCACCTCTGACTGGCCCCGCCCGCATCTATTCTCTGCCTCCCAAGTCCCAGCTGATTGGCCGGGTCTTCTTTTGTTGCCCTGCATAGGAGAACGGAGCTGGAAAGCAGGTTAGTGGGGTGGGGAAGGAATGGGGATTTTGCAGTAACCTTCCCCCAGGAGTGGGGACGGAATGGAGATTTTGCAGTATCCTTCCCCTGCCACGCTCACCAAGCCACGCCCACAGAACCAGTAGTAAAAAATGTTGAATCCCGCCACTGATGGGCCCCTAACATCTTTCCTTTGCAAAAGGATTTCCTGGCTTCAGTACCTACTAGTTTAGCTACAAGCCAGTCTTGTTGCACCAGTAGCACAAAAATTAATCCTGTTGTAAAAGCATCACACAATCGTGGTTTGGAGGCAAGCTTGGGATATTTAGACTGCCTGATGCAATTCGAGTTATAGAGCATTAAGAGTCTGAAATATCTAACTAACCGTAAAAGCTCACATTTTTGTAGCTTTCATGCCCTATTCTTGTTCTTGCATAGTTGGCAAGGGAGACAGGGAAATTTTCCTGGAAAAAAATCGTAACTGAGATCAGCCAGCCTGGAGCCAGCCTCATTATTACTATTTGACATTCAAAATCTTGCTAGATGTTTTATCCAAATGAAATAAAAGTTTTACAAAATGGTGCAATACTGTCAGGAAATGTAACAGTAGGAGACTTATAATGACTGTTAGGCTCAGCAATATTTATAGCTATATTTATAACTAATTATATATGATCACATTATACAAATTCCCCCAAAAAATCATTTAAAGTTTTTTTTTTTGGGGGGGGGGGGTTATTAAATTGCTGGAACAAAAATCACTGTTTATAACAGGGGCTTTTCAAAAATATCTCACTTTACAGACCACAAAGGGTCAGACTTTTTTTAAAAAAAAAAAAGCTAAACTTTTATAGACTATGGAGTTGTTCATGAGTCCTGTACAGGTCTAGTTATAGAGTATAGATCATTTGGCCATTGTAGCCATTGTAGCCATCGGTTGTTTTCTGGTTGTTTTCTGGTCACCAGTTGCAAAGGGAGGACCACAAGTGATAACTGGGACAGCCAAGTGATACATCATAAATACTCTTGTTATGAAGGATTTAACATACTTAATAGTTGTTTTACTGAATTACTGAAAGAGCATGTCTGGAAAATGGTTTCTACATAAAATTCTGAGCATAACAATAGCAACAGTAAAAACCACAATGGTATTAAGGTATTCAATTCAAAGTGTCAAACTCAGTTTCATTGAGGGCCACAGGGTTGTGTTTGACCTTGGGGGGAGGGGCAGCCCAGGTGGGTGTGGCCAGCCGGACATCATTCATCAAGGTTCTGTTTTCAGCCCCCTGCAGCCCTCTGCCAGTAAAAATGGAGCTCAGGAGGACTACACACAGCCCTCCCGAGTTCCATTTTTGCTGGCAGAGGCACCATGGACTGGTCCTTCACTGTTTCCAGAGCAGCCCCACCGGCTAGATATAAGCACCCCATGGGCAGGATCTGGCCCACGGGTTTTGAGTTTGACAACCCTGTGCTATTTCATTCCGTGCCATTTCATGTTGCAGGTTTTTTTAAATCCTACAGTTGTATTAGGACGAATGTGAACTTTTCATCTTCTTAGGAGAAGAGTGGAGCAAGGTGGCGCAGACCATCTATGGCAGGGGTGTCCAACCTTGGCAACTTTAAGCCTGGAGGACTTCAACTCCCAGAATTCCCCAGCCAGCATGCTGGCTGGGGAATTCTGGGAGTTGAAGTCCTCCAGGCTTAAAGTTGCCAAGGTTGGACACCCCTGATCTATGGCTTAGCAATGGGGTACCTTCATCCAGGCCATTCTCTATCAATCTAACTTCTCTTATCTCTAAAATGGGAGCTTCCAGGACATTTCAAAGGGTTGAGACCGAAGAGCCTGACTATGAAGAAGCTTAGCTCACATCAAAAGACTGACCAGGAATTCAAGATATGATCAGAGTCTGGACTTTTTCTCAAGTTCTAGTCATTATCCTTTGGAAAGTTAGGGCAAGAATATTATAGCAGGCTTCTCCTGTGTTGTAATAACTAGTCTTCCTTGATCATGAAATATCCCTTTTGACAACAAAGGTAGCTTGCTTCCCACTGGTAAAATAGCTGCTTTAGCACCTGTAAATCTGGCTTGCATTTCATATAGGTCTTTTTTTTCCTGTTCTGATAACAGGAACTGAAAATGGGCCCTGACAGCATGTTGTGCATTTACAGTATCCAGGGGGGGGGGGGGTTCAACTTAATTATGATCACATGGCTTTTGAGAGTCATACTTTTATATTTAGCTCCATAAATCTGCTTTCAGTGAAAACCCTACTCTGCTCTGCAACATTTGCTACTCATTAAGGCATTAAATTGTTTGTGGTGCCTTTATTGCACAAGACTAAGATGGGGGATGTGTGTGTGTGTGTGAGAAAGGATTGTGTGAAATGTTGATTTCATTGCTGAATAAATGGTTTTAAATAAACCTGCGATGTTTCCTGCTAGTTCTTCTTTCTTCTGCATCTTCGCAGGAGGGAGTTTCTGCAAGACACAAACAAACCGAAAAGATGTCAGAACTTTTGCACAGAGGTCTCTGTACTGCAGCTTTTTCATCAGTGCAATTTCTATGGTGTCTGGTTTCAGCCTCGAATGCCAAGGTCATAATTTTCAGCCATAGATGGTTCTTCCAGATGTCTTTGGTCAAGTTAATCACAGTATGCCTGAAGGTTAGGCTTTCAGGTAATCTGTCAAGTCATAATTGTAAATCAAGGTCTCCTCCCAGCTAAGAGGCACAAGAGTAAAGAAAATAGACTGGGGAGGGTAAATTAAACAGGGCCAGACTAAGAAGCCATGCCATACTAGTTATTATTTCAAACAGTTGCTAATGTTTTTGTTTTTATGTTGTCTGAAACCCAGCTTTAAAAATATTTTGAACAATGTTCTGTAAAGGAATTTTCAAAGAGATAAACATTCAGTTCTACCTCCAAGGGCCATACTTATCTATGCTGATGTCCATCACAAAAAGGTGATGTGACCAGGAGATCAGGTAATATGAATAGAATAGAATAGAATAGAATAGAATAGAATAGAATAGAATAGAACAGAACAGAACAGAACAGAACAGAACAGAATAGAATAGAATAGAATAGAATAGAATAGATAACAAAGTTGGAAGGGACCTTGGAGGTCTTCTAGTCCAACCCCCTGCCTAGGCAGAAAACCCTACATCATTTCAGACAAATGGTTATCCAACATCTTTTTAAAAACTTCCAGTGTTGGAGCATTCACAACTTCTGGAGGCAAGTTGTTCCATTGATTAATTTTTCTAACTGTCTGGAAATTTCTCCTTAGTTCTAAGTTGCTTCTCTCCTTGATTAGTTTCCACCCATTGCTTCTTGTCCTGCCCTCACTGGTGCTCTGGACAATAGCTTGACTCCCTCTTCTTTGTGGCAGCCCCTGAGATATTGGATTATCATCCTATGTTAGCGACTGCAATGAGGAGATATAATGGTCTTCATGGACCCCCATGAATTTAATTTCCATTAAGGGTGAGGTTCATGTAGATCTCACTGTAGTCCCAAATTAGACAGATAACTAGTGCTTAGCCAGAAGTATTTGAGTCAGGACAAGTTTAGAAAAGACATAGCCAATTGGTTCATAGTTTAAGAAATACATTATATTGAGAATATACATTATTCAGCAATAAATACCATAGATTTCAGTGTGCTTTTATTCCCTGATATGTGTTTATTGGATTGAACCTTAGAAAAAGGAGTCCATCTCTATGGATAGTCATGGGTTAAATGTGCACACCAATGGTTTTTTGTGAGATTTCAACTTTGGACACTTGTTCCTTAGTCTTTACTCTTCTCAGGCTACAGCTGTCTCTCCAACATCAATATGTAAACAAACAATCTTGAACCTCTTGAGATAGGCAAAATAAAGATTGGAATAAATAAATAAATGTGTAGTTAACATTTAGTGAGCTTTAAAAAAAAATACATTGCAGGGTTTTTCTAGGACAAGACTACTTCAGAAATAGGTGGAAGGGGAGTGCAGAGATCTGGATTTTGAATCCTATTAAGACTCTTATTAAGTTAATCAAATAAATTAAATGGAAGCACACCAACATTTAGCTGACTATGTAGCTTGACATCAATCTAAAAATGGTATCAGGTTTGAATTATTCCACTTAGAAATCAGCCTATCAAACAACCTAACTATAGTCAGACAAAACCTCTCTGAATTATAAACCTTTTAGATCATGTATTTTTTGAGCTTTGAATAAAGATAGTCGCCTAAATATTTGAAAATGCATCTACAAAAGAAAACAACTGTGGAGTACATCAAACCTTCCATTTTGCATAATCTGCAAAGGTCAATAAAGCTATGCAAATACTCAGTGAGGAGGTAAATGGAAACACTGAGCTACCTGCTCATTTCTCATGAATATATTTATACAGTTATATAAATAACTAAATATTATATAAAACAGTTATGTTATATAAGATGGATAGCCATATAAATCATTTAAATAACTAAAAAAAAAACAAATATGTTATGCATTTAGAGAAATAGTTACTGAAGACAAACCAGATTTTGTAATAATTAATATGAATACCCAAGTTCTTTTTTTGGTGTCTTGGAGTCAGTCTTGACTTCTAGTCACTGTCCTGGCCAAGTCCCTGTAGTTTTCTTGGCAAGATTTCAGAAGTGGTTTGTCATTGCCTGCTTCCTACAGCTGAGAGAGTGTGACTGGCCCAGTGTCACTCAGTTGGCTTTGTGCCTAAGGCTGGACTAGAATTCTTAGCCGCCTGGTTTCTCCTCTGAGCCTTTAAGCACTATACCATGGTGGCTCTCAACTAATAACATTAGTCTAATCTAATATTACTAATATTAGATTATTCGTGACACAGGTTGAAAGAAATGAGTAAAATGAAATTCAAGCTATGAAATCATTGCTTTTCACTTAATTGCTTAATGTAGCTTTTTCAGACAGTTTTGCAATTAAAAAAAACATATTCCCCATCCAGAAAAATTATACTCAGACCCTTTGTAATAATTCTCCTCCTTTTCAGTCATTGTTCTGGGCCTTACTGTCCTGGGCAACTAAAACAGCTGTCAAATATAACTTCAGGCTATGTTACTCTCTTGGGAAAGTTTATGCATTTTTCTACTTCCTTTCCTTATAAGGAGGCAGGAATCCATGATACCTATTCAAGCAAGTATGCATAAAGGGTAATGACTCTGCAACTTATGAGGAGTCTGTTCTTTCTCCAATAAGTTGTCAGACATAAGCACAAATCTGTACCAAGAGTCTTGTCAGACCAACTAGCCAGAATATTGTGCTTGAAACACAGAGAAACCCAAGAAAAAAAAACCTTGTCAAATATCATCTTCTTGGGGGAATAAAAACACTTTCAGTGAACATGCATTTTCCCTGAATATATTTTCTTCTTTTCCAATAACTGACCAGGTAGCTAGTGTCTAAACTGAAGAATCAAAAACGTGGATACAATATCTCTGTAGGCAAAGAGGGAGATCTAGGAACAGAAACTTCTTTTGTGCAGCAAAGGACTGTCTGCTACAATGTTCACCGGTAGATAATGGACCTAGGCATTGGGATCAGGAATTATTGGGATGCCTATGGATTTGCAATCTTCTTTGTTTTTCCAATATGCTACAAATAGACCCCATAACCATGTTAGCTTTGGAATTGAGAGTGTCTCCTCCGCTTCTTCGTCCTGTTCCATCCTCTAGCACAAAAATGGATAAATAATAGTTTACAGCAATGTAAGTTGGCATATTGGTATCTTTTTCATGCGCCCTGAATAAATAAGATTGCTCTTCCCTTCTTTCTTGGCAAGGTTTCCAGAAGTAGTTTGGCTTCTTCTTAGGGCTGAGAAATACTGACTGGCCCAGAATTACCTAGCTGGCTTTGTCAATAAGTAGGACTAGAACTTGCAGTCTCTTGGTTTTTACTCTAATGTCTTAACTACTGTACCAGACTATCTCAATATATAATAACTTTTCCTGATCAATATATGTATTATTTGTGAATATTCTTTTCTGTTTAATATTAGGGGGCTGGTTCTAGAAAAATTATTGAAACCTAAAAGTTGTTACAAGATTTTTTTCAGTCCAGTCTATTTTGAAGGTACTTTTTTGGTCACAATACAAATGATGGGGGTGACAAAGTCTCAATGAAAAACAAGGACAAAGTTCCACAGAATATGCTGGTTGATAAGATTTTTCTGGAATTAAGTTAATTTAGCTCTCATTAAAGGCTTCATCATGACAGCCCTCAAGACAAAAATCCTGACTCAACCACAAAAGCAAATTCAAGTCTTGAAGTTCTGGGGACTATTCTCATGTTTTCCTTTATATTGTGAGAAATGGATTTGTTCATATCAGATGGCGCAATAGTTACTTTACGTCAAGGAGAAACATAATGACCATGCAAGTTTTATTAATCATAGTTCAGCATCCAAAAACAACTTTCACAGAATTTGACCCTAAATTTTGTTGCAAGAACAAATTTCTGTACATTTAGAAAACTATAATTAATACTACTTGTTATTCCAGTCATTTTACAGACATATATATATTCAGCTATGTGCACATCATAATACAGTATTCATGAATCACTGTATGAGATTCTAGATTATATCAAAGTGGCAATTTTCCACCTTCAGTAATACAAGGAATGCTTTCTAATGGAAATCTCATTACTATATTTATATATTTCTCATTACTATATTTCTCCTTACATATTTATGTGACATTTATAACGCATTCTGATACATTTACAATATACACAAATGTCATGCGAGTTTATATAAAATAATACATTGCACAGGGCTGTTTCTATCTGAAGATGCACAATTGAAAAGCTAAATGTCCACAGTATGTGTTAAACATAGGCCTGGTTTTTCAAATGGAAAAGGTATAAAATGGCATTTTCCACTAGTAGAGAGGAAAGATCTTTGTAATGGAAACAACAAGGGAAAGATTATCTATTCAAATGGAAGAAATGGACAAGAAAAATCCATATGGTACATATAAAAGAGGCAGGAGATAATATACAGAAAGGCAAAAAAGATTATTGAAGAGAAAGAGTATTAAGAGACAGAGTATTGATGTTCTGAAATTTGTGTTGTAAACGATTCCTGAGAATACTTTGAACAGTCAAAAAAACAAACAATGGATCATGAAACAAATGTTCAATTTTTATTTATCCACCCCAAGGAAAAAACACCCAGATGTCTTTTTAGAGCAGAGTAAATTAAATGGGAAATCCCATTAAGAATCAAAATTAAACTAGGGTTAGGGTTGGGATTAGGATTAGAGTTAGACCTCCTTGGGGTTGGGGCCCAAATCTGATGTTAGAGGTATGTTCTTAGTAGCACTATAAGGAAACAGTAAGTGACAGCTTTTCGTTTGGATGTTTTTTTGGAGCAGAGTAAATTACATGGGAAAATCCCATTCAGAAAGAAAATAAAACCAGGGTTAGGGTTATGCCTTCTTGGGGTCAACCCTAACCCTATCATTAGGGTCATCATTAATGATATAACTATAAATAACATCTTCCCTTACTCCAAGGCCACCCTTTTAAGGAGGGATGAAATCCATAAGATAAGATGGGGATCAACAATGAGGACAATTTTGTGCTGGTTTACTTTTTTATTATTTCAAAAGAGGGTAGGTGGGTGGTACATTAACTCAGCAGTGAGGAGAGGCCTAAAGCACCAAAGTATTTCCACACAAAGATCAGTTCTCTGTTATCCCCCAAGTTGGCTATCTTCAGCAACTGAAAACTTCTCATTGCTAACTCAGTTACCAATCACATACTAAAAAAACACGTCTCTTTGTTCTGAAGTGGTGAAGCTTTGCAGATCTTCTGGATAATCCATGTTTCCTGTGAGGGGACTTTTGCATTAGTCCTTTCTTTGAGGTTTTGAGCTTCAGTTCCTTTAAGTACCAAGCTGCTTTGGATTTTTTTGTCCCATTTTCCTTTCATGTAGAGCAGGGCTGTCAAACTGGCAGCCCACGGGCCAGATGCATCACACGCAGGCCATGCCCAACCCAGCTCCGTGAAGGCAAAAAAATCATAATATGTCATGTGACATTGATGTGATGCAGTGAATTTGACACCTGTGATGTAGAGTATGGGGATTTAAGTTCTTGCAGCAGAATGGAAAATTGTGGCACAATAGATGTGCCCATTCCTACAATCTAATTAGTATTCATTATTGACCCCTGCATATCACAGTTATCCAGTTGTCATTTAATGCAGAAAGGACAATGTGGTAGCCAGACAACTTCACCTAATTATTGATTTGTTCTGAGCAGATCTGTTCTGTTCTCAATCCGTCTGGAGAATATTATTTTTAAGCTTCTGTAAATTAGCCATCACTATTTGTGGATCAAGATAGATATTCAAGTCACAATGCAAAAGCTAATCCAATATGCTTCTCCTAACCAAATGAAAATGAATTTCCATTATGATCTATCAGGATTAATGCTCCTTACTCTAGAACAGGGGTCTCCAACCTTGGCAACTTTAAGACTTGTGGACTTCAACTCCCAGAATTCCTCAGCCAGCTTTACTGGCTGAGGAATTCTGGGAGTTGAAGTCCACAAGTCTTAAAGTTGCCAAGGTTGGAGACCCCTGCTCTAGAACACAATAGAGCAGTTTCTCAACCTTGGCAATTTTCCAATATGCTGGTTGGGGAATTCTGGGAGTTGAAGTTCACATCTCTTAGAATGGTCAAGGTTGGGAAACACCATAATAGAGGAAAGAATAAATATTATTTCGCGAGTTACAAAGTTTTCTTCTGCTGATTTATGATTCAATGTTTGAAGTTCTTTAAATTATATATCACCCTCCCATCCCAGAACTTTGGAAGAATAGTTCCAAAACACCTGAGCTGGAAATTGTATAGATAGAAAAGAGTTTCTGTGTGCTCAAATGAAAACAAATAAGTTATACACACCCACATTCCCCACAATTCCCCAACTTAGCTCTTTTCAGAAATTCAAGATGTATGGAAAAACATATAGAGTGACAATGCAGCAGGATACTGCAGCCTAATGGCATCCTGAGCTGGCATCAAAACAAAATGCTGGTTGTATGATGTAAAGAAAAAGACAGGGCTTTGATCACATGGCCACAGCCACCATCTTGAACTTTTTGACTCTTCCATGTGGACTCTCTCTGCCAGATTCCCAATTCACTTCCACACATTTCAAAGATTAAAACCTTTGGATGGATCCTGTTGCCATAATGTTACTCCCTTTTCTCTCCCAGAGCAGTCATTCTTCCCATAATTAAAAGCCTTCCCAGTTTATGTGGCAACTCTTGCAAATCCAGAAGGGTTTGCTACTCCTGCCTCAAGTAGCAACAGGCTGGTACTCTGAGCCAAAGCACTGAGTAATTTGAGACATTTCCTTAGTTTCCTGGGGCTTCTGGTAATAGGTGGTGGAAAATGGATGAGCTGCAGGGAAAGTGATAGGCTTGCTATTATTCTGCTGCTTGTCACATTTAATATGCACTTTGATAATTATGTAGGTGCTTGTTAGGGGATATAATTGCAATGGTATTTCCCATTTTACCCATGGGCCTTTCAGCAACAAGTCATTTAAGCAAGGAAAATGTGAGAACCGTGGCACATCTTCACCCACCTGGAGAAAGAAGAGCTTTGCCTGTTCTTTCCTGAGGGGACTTGTAACTTCATTCCTGTAGCATGAGGGGCAGGCCCATTTAAGAAAAAGGGTGCAATTCAGGTGTTTTGTATGAATAGCATCTTTATTACAATCTGTTCCAGTTTCTGGCGCTTCCTGGGTTGGCAATATTGGGCGAGATCAGCTTTATCCAGGCTTCATGCTTTCCAGGTGTAAGAATTTCAACTCTCAGAATTCTCTGCAATGATCATCCTTTGTAAGGAATTCTGGGAATTCAAATCCATTCTTCAAGTTTCTTGAATGAGAAGTGAAATGTTTTCAAAGGGGAAAAAAAAACCAAGAAAGTCCAACTGCCTTTTGAAAAGCACTTTTGGGATAAGTAGTATGGGATGTTTTGCCACCCTTAAAATTCTAAAGATAGCTAAAATTGGAAAGAAAATAACAATTTTCTTTTACTTTAATTTCAAAATGAAAGGAAATTATTAACATGAATTAACAATACTAAAACTGGTCCTGAAAAGTCGTCCATGACCTAGACCAACTCTCAGTATAATTTTGGTTGGAAAGATTAAGTACATGAAGTTTTCTTAATTCCAAATTGTTCTGATCCAGCACACATGCCCATTTCTAGAAAGTTTTATGCCCAGTTTTGGATTAAGCATAAGTTTGAATTTTCTATAGATAACTTGTGCTAGAATAAAACAGACAAAGTGCTGCTTTAGGATCTCAATTTAATAAACTAGCAACCAACTAGTTCATTTTGGTAGGATGTAACTTGGAGAGAGATGTGCTATTTTACTGTGGTTTTGAGTAACATCTGTAAACATTTATTTTATGTAGTAATGTTAGAGGAAAAAAGTCTTGGTTATATCTTATATATTAGCTGTCACATGCCAGAAAGTTTAGATTAAAAAAAAAACCCTGTAAGCATAAGACTAATAAAATTTACAGATACCTTCTTATCTGTACTCTCATAAACCCAAGACATTTTTGAAGTATTATTTTTCTTTACAGCTAAGATAAATGGAAATGCCAGAAATAATTTGGAGCTTTTTTATCTTCAGGATAAGGAGGAAAGACAAATACAAAATTCCAACCAATCCATCACCTTTTTTCCCTTGGTTTCTAAGAGCAAAACAAGATAATACATTTTTCTGATTCTTCTTTTGGCGTAAATGAAATACGTCTTTAAAAAGTAAAAAGTGGGTAAGCCAACTGCTTCCTCTTCAGTAGAAGCTTTCTCCTAGCAGGTGGGATAGGAGTCAACTTTTAGCAAGGCTCCCTTTTTGCAACAAACAGCCTGTCCTAACCAAATCACCTGGTGAGCGGATTTGAGAGAATAAGAGGACAGTGGGAAAACTATTGTTTCCCATTCTGTTGATGGAAGTCTCCTGTCAGTCCTCCCAGATAAACAGATAGGAAACATAACTAGATGAATTAATTCCATTTTATTATAAGGCTACATTAACAGAATCCTTGAAAGTCTGAAAGTCCAAACTTCTCAATGCCAACTTTAATTGCTTGATACATTAGAGCGGGTCCTTCTTAAATTTCTTTTTCTGTTTGTTAAATCTCTTTAGTCTGATTTGTTTCCTAGGCATCATCTCTTCCCATTCCCCACCCTCCCCCGCCCCAAATCATTCATATATTCCACTACCGCAGGTGGAAGATTTATCCCAAAATTGATATCCATGAACTGAGTTATGCAGAGATTAGCAGTGATTAAGTTTTATATGGCAAATAACATCCATACTTTGACAGTACAAACAAAAACTAATTCAATGTTAAACCTGGTTTTTTCAGCTTGCTTCTTTTGGCTTTTCTGTTCCATACATTGAACCATGTTTTAGCAAAAGAGATTCTAGCCTTGTCCATTATATAAAACCAATACATTAGCTTAATTGTGTTGTGGGAATCTAATCTCTAGTTTGGAGGATTTTGACATTGGTCAATATTTGCTCCTTGTTTCATAAAGCAAGTATGCAGGTAAATTAATTCTCCACATACTCCCATGCACCTCAAAAATAGATATATAGAATTTCTACTTGCTGCTAAGTATGTCTGACTCTGGCATAATTTTGAAGGATACTATCAAACACCTATTAAACCATCTACCTTAACGATTTATATAAAACAACATGTCCTCTTATAGAAAAGCCTTTATAAAAAATCCGAATTTTATCACAATGCTTTCCTCAGCTATTCAAGTTTCACAATAGCTTCTCTTTTCTTTTCTTTTTACTAATGATACAAAAAGGCAATCTGGTTTTTATTTGGTTTGTTTTTCTTTCTTTCTTTCTTTCTTTCTTTCTTTCTTTCTTTCTTTCTTTCTTTCTTTCTTTCTTTCTTTCTTTCTTTCTTTCTTTCTTTCCTCCCCTCCTCCCTCCTTCCTTTTCCTTTGCAGTCCTCTAAAAATAATATCCCCATTGTTTATTACAAGGACTTAAAGGATCCATTTCCCCACAATAACACTGTGCTGGAAAGATCGCAAAGCCACCATTGATTTTGCACAAAGGGACTGTTCTTAGACTAGCTTTCATGGCAGTTAAAGTAAGTTGGCTATTAACCAGCATGATGAAAGAGCCGAATATAGGACCCAGGAAACCTACACATCCTGACCAAGCCTTGTCACAGCTATAAAACATGAACCATCACGTGCTAATTATTAAACATCAGATGAAACTGTCAGGAGCTACAATATTAAAATCCTAATGACAGGCAAGACATGTAAGGGAACATTTCAAATCTCTTGGATACAGACCTCTTTTAATTTAGGGATAAAATTGTTCGAATGGAAAGAGGAGATATTCTCATCATTTTAACTATTTAAGTTATTGTTCTCCTAAGCTGAATTTAGGGTCCTTATAAAAAAGAGAACGGAAAGATGTTCCATTGAACTATATTAAGTGAGCATCATTTCTACATTTGAGCAACCTGAAGATTCAACCATACAGAAAAACAGAATAATACAGTTGGAAGGGGACCTTGGAGGTCTTCTAGTCCAACCCTGTGTTCAAGCAGGAAACACTATTCTACTTCAGATAAATGACTGCCCGCTCTCTTTTTAAAACCTCTTCTTTTTATCTCATTCTTTTTACTTAGTAAAAAAACAACAACACCTTAATATTAGGGTGATAATAATATGAATCTCACTCTTTTATTGGTGCCATCAAGTCAATTTTGAGTTTTGGAGACTGTCTGGACATGCCCCTGCAATTTTCTTGGCAAAATTTGAGAATTGGTTTGCCATTGCCTCCTTCCTAGAGCTGAGAAAGAGCAACTGGCCTAAGGTTACCCATTTAGTATTTATTTGATTTGTCAATCGCTTAAAGATACAGGTATAAGAATAAATATAGTTTTGAATACATGAGATAGATACTTATAAGAAAAATAAAAGAAACAATAGGACAGTGCGCTTATGCATGCCCTCTACAGGCCTCTTAGGAAGGGGGTGAGGTCAATAGTAGACAGTCTAAGGTTAAAGTTTTGGGGGTTTGGGGAAGAAACCACAGAGTCAGGTAGAGTATTCCAAACATTGACCACTCTGTTGCTGAAGTCGTATTTTCTGCAGTCAAGTTTGGTGTGATTAACCTTGAGTTTGTATCTATTGTTTGCTCTTGTGTTGTTATAGTTGAAGCTGAAGTATTCATTGATTGTATTCATTGTAGGACATTGCACTGTATGATTTTATATACTATATTTAGATCGGAACGGAGATGGCGTAGTTCTAGGTTTTCTAGGTCTAGAGTTTCAAGTTTGGTGGCATAAGGTATTCTGCAATGAGTAGAGGAGCGAAGAACTCTTCTTGTGAAATATTTCTGGACTTTTTCAATTGTATTAATATCAGATACATGATATGGGTTCCAGACTGATGAGCTGGCTTTGTGCCTTAAGGGGGGCTAGAACTCAATTTCTCCCAATTTCTAACCTGATGCCTTAACCACTACATGGAAATAGCTCTTTTACTCTCACTGTGTGTAGCAATATTTCATACTACAAACTTCTGGTTGATCAATACATAGCTTAACAAACTTCAGACTCAAATGATCGCATTTTTTTATTGGGGGCTTTGGACAAAATAAAATCAGACTCAAATTATATAGAGTATACATTAAAACTTTCCAGTTTAATTCCTGCCATCAAAAAGCAGGACAATTACAAAAGGTGTTTTCACTTCCACCATCATCACATAGATTGAAATAGAACTCTATTTCATTCTTTTTCCAGCACACTGAGGTAGTCAAGCAGAAGGGGAGAACTCCTATGTGAATCAGTGTGGAAGGGCAAACTCTTCACACACACGATTTTTCAAACATTACATTTGGCATGAGTCTTGCAGGGTTCTTGCTTACAAGCCAATTCATGTACCATTGTACATGTGAACAGTCTTTCTCTTTGCAGGCATGTGTATGTAAATGCCAAAAGAATGCTCTCCTCCCAAGGCTTTGCTTAAGAAATAGAATTCATTAGATAGATGAGACAGATGCTAGATAGATAAATAAATTATAAATAGCATAGATAGCATAGATAGATAGATAGATAGATAGATAGATAGATAGATAGATAGATAGATAGATAGATAGGTAGGTAGGTAGGTAGGTAGGCAGGCAGGCAGGCAGGCAGGCAGGCAGGCAGGCAGGCAGGCAGGCAGGCAGACATAATGAATTCACATTAGGTAGGAACAAGCAAAATTAAAGCAGAAACAAACTGCAATAAGAAAGTTCACATCTAAGTGAGGAAACAGACTTCCGGAGCAAATTTAACTCAATACAACTGGACTTCTGAGCAAAGAAATGAAGGATCCAATCAAGTAGCAAAATCTTCTGCATAGAAAGAAAGAAGCAAATTCACGTTCAGCTCAGTTTCAAGTAATATGTACAGAATTACAATCTAAGTATAAAATCTTAAAATCTGGGACTGTTCTGCAGATTCACGCTCCTTATATTTCATGGCTGTCTTCTGACAGTACTTTTAGATGTACTAGTCACTGCCAAAGATGTTCATGAATCACAGGGCTGTCATATTAAATACCCTCAAAGTCTCTTATTTCTTTCATTGTTCTTTACTTCCAGGAATGAATGCAGATGACAGGAAAGATAATGGGTAAGATGAGTAACAAAAGCCCATTATTTCTTTCCAAAACTTGCGCCCTTCAACCTCCATAATCTCCAGCTATCGGGATATTCTTATATTGTAGGAATATAAGGAAGCAACGAAAAAAATCCTTTTAAGAGTAATTGAAAGCAAAGTCCAAAACAGAAAAAATCACATTCTAGATCTAGAATATGGTTGCACAAAAAAAAAAATGCCTCTGGGCCTTAAGAAACAGGATAGGGAGAGCAAGAGAAAAAGCAGGTGTGGTCGAAGCAAAAAGCAACTATATTCAGTAAAAAGCCCAAATATCCCTTCAATTTTATCCTTGTTTTTCAATGTTGAATTTCATATCCCTCGTGCTCTGTAACATTGCATTTTTCCAGAGAGAGAGAGAGAGAGAGAGAGAGAGAGAGAGAGAGAGAGAGAGAGAGAGAGAGAGAGAGAGAGAGAGAGAACCATTCTTTTAAATAAGGCCAAGTAAAAGAATATACCAGATGCAAAGTATTAACATTTGCAAGATAGCTGATGTAGCATCACAACCTAAACTCCACCTCCTTGCAATTGTGTGTAATGTGGCTTGTACATAAGAGTTGGGGCTTGGATAACAATGCCATGCCCACCATCTTGTGGATTTGACCCCTGCTGTGCTTGCTTGCCAACCAGATGTTGATAGCAACAGAATGCCAAAGCAATAAACAGATGTATAAGTAGGTGGAAGAAAAATATTCTATCCATGACAAGTTAATTATAACTATTTTTGTGTTCTCTCATGTTGATGGGAGTGGCCTGGAAATCGAACTTCTGCCTCCATGCTGCTCCCTTTGTACAGTTACCAAAGTGGGTTCTTACTCCTACCTTTCAGATTTCTTTCTTTTTTTTTTCAGATTTCCATTCTCTTCTGTAGCCTGAAATTCCACTACCCAAGTTCTCAACCAGGGACGACTTTATTTAGACAAAGAATAAGAGAGTTGGAAGGGACTTGGGAGGTCATCCAGTCCAACCCCCTGCTTGAGCAATAGAGTCTATTCCAAATATTAGCCTCTAGCTAGGATTGAGCTCACAGCCTACTGATTGTGAGGTGAGAACTCCACCTCTAGGCCACCTCACAGCCTGTATTATTATTATTATTATTATTATTATTATTATTATTATTATTATTATTATTATTATTATTATTATTATTATTATTAATTGTTTGTTTTGTATCCTGCATTTATTATTTTTACAAATAACTCAAGGTGATGAACATATCCAACATACCTTCCTCCTCTTATTTCCCCCAAAACAACAACCCTGTGAGGGTGACCTAAGGTCATCCAGCTGGCTTTCATGCCTCAGAACTGACTAGAACTCAGGGTTTCCTGTTTTCTAGCCTGGTATCTTAACCGAAAGATCAGCATTTGGTTTAGCTTCTGAGATTAATGACCTATAAAGCGATTCAAACTGGAAATGCTCTAACTTTGGACTGGATTTTCTAGTCTTGCTGGAAGGGTTTGGATGCTGCTCTGACCATACCAGAAATCTTTGGAGTTTATCTGTTTGAACATCTGTATGGCTGGATTTTGGTCAAGTTTTAACTTCAAAATGGGGCATTTGGTGTGGGAAATCATTCTGCACTGAAAATCTTTTGCACACCCCTAATGGCAACTTTGCCAGAGTGTCAATTAGCTTTCCCATGTCAGAAACCTTTGTGAATGATGCACACCAATAAAGCAATTTATACGAGTATAGTTTTTGCACTGGAGTTCCTCACTGCTGACAACTGTAATATTACCTCTGTGCTGTACATGCTTTAAAAAATAATTTGGCAGAAGTGCTTTGGACCCTGCATATGCCTCTTCTATTCATTAAAGTTTTGAACCTAAAAAAGATGCCCCTGCTCTAAGGGGTCAACTTATAACAGAAGCCTGAAAAGAAATGGACTGTTCCACTGAGACTTCCGCTGTGCTCATATGCTCAAAAAAAAAAACCAAAAAACCAGCCGGCTATAACTTAGAAAAACATACGTGAATAAATGTGGGTTACTTTAATTATGTTCTTTGCATTTGATTTGATTTTGACCTCAATGGTTAACTATTTCACTGGGGAATTGTATTAGTATTTTGTGTCCCTGCCTGCATTCATTTAACTTAGAAGAACACTTGTACTAAAGGAAAATCCAGTCCCCAAAATACATTCATTTCACTTTCAGAGAAACATATTTTTCTTATGTTTTTCAAATCAAGATTTCTTAATACATCAAATGTCATAGATATCAAGTCATACAAAAGCACACACAGGATGGAGGCCAAGGGAGAAAGAAAATAATTACTAGATGTTGCCATTGGGTTGTCTTCACTCAGATTATATTTCTCAGTCACTGGTTGCTGCAAGGAGTAACAAGCATCCTCATTGTCGACCAGGAATTTCTGCTTTGCCAATTTTTCAGCTTATCTGCATCAGTGATTCCTGGGGGCAGAAAGATATTGGGGGGAGAGCAGGACACAAAAAGGTAATCTCTGTTGGCTCCCTTGTCGCCCTTCTCTCAGGAAATACCTGCTTTTGAAAGATAGGATGCAGATGAAGTTGAGAACAGTATCTCCTTTGTTTAAAATGTCATTCAGCTACACAGATCTACTCTCTGCTAAGTAACTGACTTAAATGCTATATGTGCATATTATTATGTGCCACAATACAAAGAGATGCATGTAGATCAATAGGGAATCTCAAAAGGTTTTGTTTGCTATTAAAAGCGATGAGAAATGGCTTTTTCTCAAAAGCAATATTTCTCTTATCCTAGAGAAATATTACTCAAGGTAAGAAAATAAACCAAGGAAAACCTGCCCACTTTGACTTGATTCATACAAAATCAAATGAATTCATAGTATACTTAGAAGTCCCAAACCTAATATATAGAAGATTTAAGGTCAATGCAGCTGCTTAATAATATCACAAATATCTATATAATCTTAGATTGAACTCATGGTAAGCTAGGAGTACTTGAAGTATGGTTTCCAAATAAGTCATAGATGCCCAATTCATTATGAATGATGGGTTTTCAACATCACACTGAAGCCAAAGTGAATAAATAAATGTGGTCTCCTAAATAAATAAATGTGGCCTAATATAATATGTAAATCCAGGGTCTCTTTCAGTATTTTTTAGATGATGGAGAAACTGTAAGTGGGAAATCAAATGTTTATTTGAAGAAGCAGCAATGTGTTTAAAATACTTGAGGCTGAAAACCACTAGTACTTTAAATCAAATGTTGTATTATTTGTACTGCTGTCTTATGATTCTGAATTATATTATCTTTCTGAAGTTATTTCAATTGCTTTATTCAAGAAAAAAATGGAGTTCAAACATAGTGCTTGTCAAGCAAGCAGACTTCAATATTTTCCTCAATAATATCATCCTATATGTATAATCTAGGGGATGCGGTGGCTCAGCGGCTAAGACGCTGAGCTTGTTGATCAGAAAGTTTGGCAGTTTGGTGGTTCAAATCCCTAGCACCGCATAACGGAGTGAGCTCCCATTACTTGTCCAAGCTTCTGCCAACCTACCATAGCAGTTCGAAAGCATGTAAAAATGTAAGTAGAAAAATAGGGACCACTTTGGTAGGAAGGTAACAGCATTCCGTGCACCTTCAGCATTTAGTCATGTCGGCCACATGACCTCGGAGGTGTCGTCAGACAGTGCTGGCTGTTCAGCTTTCAGCCAGGGTGAACTTTTTATGTTTAATGTCAGTGTGAATAATATATTCATAATTTGTTTGGGGGTTTTTATTTGTATTATTCGTGTTGGATGGTTTTTTGTTTCCTCCTTTTTTAATTTTGTATTTTAACTTTGGAAATAAAAAAAATTAAAAATTAAAAAGTATCATTCTTTTGATTCTACATTTGATCAAGACTTAAGCAGATAAAATAATATGCCTTTACCTGGGAAAGAGATTCATGTAAAGCTAGGGTCTCCAAACTTGGCAGGTTTAAGATTTGTGGACTTCAACTCTCAGAATTCCTGAGCTAACATGATATGGAGGTGGAATTCTGGGAGTTGAAGTCCACAAGTCTTAAATCTGTCAAGTTTGAAGACCCCTGATGTAAAGGAAGCCTAAGAAGAACAAGATGGATCTTTAAAGTCAACTATAAGCAGACTGAGAGTTATGTTTTGATGCTAATAACTGATTCAATTCAGATATATGAGAAGTTGATTTAGGCAAGAGTTCTTGGATTTTTTTAAGCAACTCATCCACTGATGCTTCATCTATACTTAAAATAAATGTACAAATATGCCAGCATGCTCCTATAGTCTCCTTCTAGTAATTTCAAAATGTTTCGATGATCTCTTTTCAAATAAAAGAAAACCTGAATAAGCACTGCACGCCTAGTTGTATAGGATGACAACATGACTGTGAATCAGATCATTATTTACTTTTCTGAAATCTGATATGTAAGCTAATGTTCTTCTTGATCCAAATGTACAGTATTTTGTTCTTTCTGTTCTTGGATCATATATAGAATTGATCAAAAGCTTAAGTTTGGTTTTCATTCAGAATATCTTCATTTGTTTTTCAACAAATAATCTAATCAGTTTTTGTACTTTTCCACATTGTCCTAATTAGAGTTGCTATGATTAGATTGATTCCATCTTTTCAAGGAATCCATAGAAAATGGCAAAACTGGAATTTAAACACTCATTTGGATCACTTAGAATAAAGCTGATGAATAATTGTGGTTCTGTTCAAGAATAACACTGAAAATAAAAACTCAATACAAGTTCACATAATGTTATTGTCCTTCGATCATCAATTTCACAGTCCAAATTTACCTTGGACAGCAGCATGATCTTGTAAATTACCATGATCTCATGAATATGGATCTCAAGCATGTCTATTAAAAACCGTCCACAGTAGATTTACAATTGTTTTAGTGAAATTTAATTATTTTACTTTTACGACCCAAGAATGGAGACATGCTTATGATGATGAGACGGAAAGTGTTATTACTATCTTTAAATACAAAATATTTGCCCTGCAGACATCTCATGATTCTGTCTAAATATTTTGCAAGTTGATGAGCGATAAAACGTACTGAAATGAAAAGAACAGAATGTGCTTCACATTATTGTTTTATAACATCTCTTTTATATCATAGAATAATGAAACTTTGTACTCTTTTCAGCTTAAATCTTAAGATCCACTCTCATATGTCCTTCACTAAAACTATCTTCCAGTATAGACTGAAGATCTATAACATATATTAGTATAATTGTTGTTGTTGGCATTACTGCATTAACATATTAGTAGGAACACAGTTTTTGCCTTCAATCTTGAAATATAAACAAAAAATTAAAGATTCTTATTATATAAAAAAAAAAGAAAAAAATGGAAGGGAGATCCATAGAAAAGGGCAGGTTTAGACACCGGTTCTTAGTATTATAGTTTTACCACTATCAGCTGGAAATTGTAAGGGAGTTATAAAAAAAAAATAGATTCCAAGACTGATAATGTGGGAATAAATATTTCTCAGTGACAAGATATAAATATTTCTGATGTTACGTCTTCAGCTTATGCTAAATGTGATTGGCAGCTGCTAACATAGATGAACCAGTGGTATATCCATAAACTAACCTTTTGAACTGAACACTATCTTGCTCAAGTGCTGCTCAGGTCCTGTGGAAATGGAGACCACCCTCGTTTATTGTCTTTGTATAACCGATGGCAGTTTATTACAACTTTATTTTTTGAAGAAATTGTGTAGGATTGGAAGCAGACACTGAATTCAACAGATCAAACTTGCTAAGCTGTCAGTCCCCTAGGCACCCTCTTATTAGGCAGATGTTAAAGAAGTCCTTCTTCATCACAAAATTCTCTCTGCAGCAGCTCTGAACGTTTTCTCTAAATACTTAGTAAAATGGAGCTAAATATAAATCGTTCTTGAAAAGAGCATTTAAAAAACTGCAGATTTGATCCCACAGCATATCAGACTAGCAATATTTGTAACTGGTTGGTAAGAAGAAATTTTTTTCCTTTTTTATCTTTCCTGTTTTCCTTCCAATTCATATTGGCTTAAGCTTTTGAGTGGTCTGTTCCTCTCTTGCGCTGGAATGATGATCCTTTTCTGTCTTCACTGCCATAAAACGTAGCTTAAAATAATGCTGCTAGAACTTTCCTTTGAAGGCAATCCTAGATACACATTGAAGAAGCCTTATATAGTCAATATGGTGTACAGGAAGCTCAGGAAAATTCAGAGTTTGAAAAACTGACAAACCCCTGACAAAGTCCATCTTCCATTAATAATATTGTTAACTTTACATTTTTCTCTTGGGGGCGTGTCTTGTGTTTAAACCAATTAATGTTGTTATTCTTCTTATTACATTAGTAATTCCATAGAGGGAGCTCAAATGAGTCCAATAGGGACTGAGCCTAGATGGTGCTCATAAAACATGGACAGACAAAATTACTGTCATGTCAGATCAATATCATTGTTTTCCCCACCAAAAATTTTATTGTAAACATTGACATTAACTTATAATTTATTAAAAAGTGTCAACCAAACAGTTTGCTGCTGCTTCCTATGTGTGAAATTCTAAGAGGACCTTAGAAGTGTTAGAACTTCTAGCTCTTCAAGGCTTTATTATTATGTCCATCCTGTGAATTGTGAGAAATTTCAGAACTGCAAAGAGTCAGATTTGTGTTTTCCTTCAAAAAAAGAAGTAGCATGTATTTGGTAATTTTTAAGTTTATAAATCTACAGCCAGGACATAGCTGGATAATTAAACACTGCAAAAATCAGATCTTGGTCACTGCTTGTACATAAAATCTTCAAAGACATCAGTTCTCCACATGGTTGCAAACTTCTTATAAATTAACAGATAGAGAAAAATCTGCCTCTCCCCTATGTATATATTATTATTATTAAAACAATAATATCTCAAGTGAAAATTAGTGCTTTTATCATTATACCAAAAGATTATTTGAAAAATGGATCCAATTATTACTGTGTTTCTTAGAAAATAAGGCCGGGCCTTATTTTCTTTCGACCCACGAAAAAATGGCAAGGCCGGTTTTTGCGGGTGACTTAATTCTCCCACCCCACCCCACCCCCCAGTGGGGAGGAAGCTGCCTGGTCAGTCTGTAATCTTAGGGAACTGACGGAGGGAATGAGAATAAAGAAAACTTAAAGAAGGGGAAAAGGTCCATGGGGGGCGTTCCGGGGGCTGGAGCAGAAGGAGAGCGCCTGACTGTACAGGGGCTGAGACCGTGACCCGAAGCTCTGGGGTGGGAAGCAAAGCGAGGTGTGGGGGGGCAATGTCCTTCCCTTGGAGTGGGGTGGGAATGGAGATTTTACACTATCCTTCCCCTGCCATGCCCACCAAGCCACGCCCACCAAACTACGCCATGCCCTCAGAACCGGTAGTAAAAAAATTTGAATCCCACCACCACCCATAAAGGGCATAAATGTGAGAATTGGCCATAAAGTTACATTTTCATTATCAGCATAACTGTGAACAATCACCAAAGGAGGCAGTTGGTAAACAAAGGCTACCTGTAGTTGATCAATGGCAGAATTATGTTGCAGTCCACTAGCTCTCAAGTACCATTTATGTCTTTGTGCTTACAATTTGTGCTCAGACATACAAGTATAGCAACATAATACGTACTCCTTCCACTCCTTCCACTGATTTAAAAATAGTATTTTCTCACCACGCCCCCTTAAACCCTTCAGAGTGGATTGCCTCAAATGCTCAGCTCCAATTTAGTTAACAACCATAGCTGTGATTGGCTGCACGATTTGTCATGCCTTCTTCCCTTGGTTGGTAACTGATCATTGCAGACATTTCCTCCTGGACAGTCAAACTGCTCTGATCTCCTCTTCCCCCTTCCTTGCTTCCTTGCTTTCTTCCTTGCTTCCTTGCTTCCTTCCTTGTTGCTTGCTTGCTTGCTTGCTTGCTTGCTTGCTTGCTTGCTTGCTTGCTTCCTTCCTTCCTTCCTTCCTTCCTTCCTTCCTTCCATAGCTGATAAAGGAAGAACTAATGATCAGTGATTTTTCAATACCTGTAAAGGTTCCTCTATAGTCACTTCTTTTGACAACACCTTTCATTTCTCCCCAGATGATGTAAAACTTGCTCTCTTCCTCTCTCCTCCCTATCCCCTCTCTATGCAATATTTTTCCTTGGTTCTGTGACTTATTAAGAAAAACCCTAGATAGGAACATTGCCTCAAGCTCCTAAACAAAAAGTTGCTTGTTGTGGGAGGCTTGAAAAGAGGGAACACTCCAGCAAATATTGTAATCAAAGAAATGATGGATTAGTTTGCTGGAGCAGCATTGGTGCAATATAAAAACAAAAGAAACAAAAGGAGAATTAAGGGGATTGCATTAAGTTAAAAGTGGACAATACAGGAAGTGGAGAAGGGAGAACATCCATGAGGGAAAAGAAACCTAGGGGACTAGAGAGGCAAGCCAGTCCCTAAACAGAAAAGCCAAGTACAGGGAGACCTATTCATATCATGGCCATTTAATAATTTATTGACTTCCATGCAGAGATCAATATCACCGTCGGCGTACACCAGGGCTCTGCTCTCTCACCACTGCTGTTCATTCTGGTGATGGACACAATTACACACGACCTGCACACACCCGTCCCATGGACGCTGCTCTACGCCGATGATGTGTTCCTGGCCAACCTGCGCAAGGCTGAACTCGAGCACCTAGTCCAACAGTGGCACGACCGCCTCGAGCAGTTCGGGCTCCGGTTGAACCTAAAGAAGTCCGAATACCTGACCACTGACAACGAAACGACAGGCTCCATCCACGTGAACGGGCAGGAGCTACCGCGTGCCTCCACCTTCAAGTACCTGGGAACTACTCTTGGGAAGAAGGCCTACTACAAACTGAGGTGGCAGCCAGGATCAACGCAGCGTGGGGCAAATGGAAGTCCGTCACGGGCGTCCTCTGTGACAAGAAGATGCCGATGCGCCTGAAGGCGAAAATCTATAACTCTGTGGTGCGCCCGTGGCCATATACGGCGCAGAGTGCTGGCCGGCGACCAAAGAAGTCGAAAGCAGACCCCAGACAATGGAGATGCGAATGCTCCGATGGTCGGTAGGCCTCACCCTACTCGATCGCGTCAGGAATGAAGAAGTGCGCAGACGGTTCAACGTCGTGCCCATCCCCACGGTCATGAGGCAGTCCCGGCTACGATGGTTCGCCATGTGAGTCGCGCCAAGGAAGAATCCATCATCAAATCTGCGATGAAGGTGATTGTCGGAGGAGCGAGACCGCGTGGTAGACCTAAGCAACGCTGGATGGACACGATCAAGGCCGATCTAGAGATCGCGGGCAGACCCGACATACGTGGCAGACAGAGAGGCGTGGAAGCAGTACTCAAGGACATTAGCGGACCTCGCCAGAGCGCGAGACAAACGCTGAAGAAAAAGAAGAAGAAGAAGAGCAGAGATTGGAAGGATAAGAAGCAGGGGAAGAACAAATCATTGACTACATTGACTTTAATCCAGACCAAGCACCATTCCAATTTGATTGCCAAGCCTTAGCGGTTGGAATTTCTAAAGTTGGCTTTAAAAACACAGGTATGGTACAAGAGATACATGGCTGTGCTGTCCCACTCACACACATACATACACATAGCTGTGGTTTAGTGGGTTTGTTAATATTCCACAGCAACTCCCTTCACCAAAACCCCAAAGCTATCCCAATTAAGTCCAGCCACATGCAGACAATGCTAGTCCACAGAGCAATGACCAAGGAGTACATGGCATTTGAAAGTATTCCAATCGAAATAAACCCATCAGGCAAAATTAAATCCACAATACAAGAGAGTTCACAAGGCAAGAAAAGTCCAAAGTTCACAAGGTGTAATCCAAGTCGAGGCACGGTGTCATTCCAAAATGAGGCAAGAATCACAATGAGCAGAAAACACACAGCTAGGAAATGAAGATGTTGTTGTTGTTGCCAGCATTGCCTTCATCAGGGGTGGGCTTGCAGGAGTTCAGAGAACCCCCAAATCCCACTCCTGGCTGGTCCCACCCACCCTACCCCTCCCAGGGGTCCCCACGCGGCCTGTTTTGAATGCAGGTAAGTGCAAGGTATATGCGGAGGCTCGGGCAGGGTGAAAACTTGGGCCTCCTGGAAGTTTGGGAAGGCTGAAAATCGGCCCATTTCTGGCTTCCAGAGAGCATCTGGACATCAGGGAGGCAGTTTGCACCCCTCTGAAGGCTCGAAAAAAGCCTTTGGAGCCTGGGGAGGGCAAAAATGCCAACCTGCCATGGTGCATAACTAGTCTATGCCCACCATAGCCACGCCCACCCAGCAACTGGGCAAAGAACCCTTTGCTAAAAATTTTGAACCCCACTCCTGGCCTGAATCTGTCTGCTGTGCTAAATAGCCAGCTTCTGTTGCAGCCCATCAAGAAGGGTGAGGCTTTCTCCTCACTAGTAATCTGGCTGATCTTGTCTGCTTCTGCCTTTTCTCTGCCCTACTTGTTCTTGGATGTTGGACCATTCAGACTACAGCTTTATAACAGCTATGTCTGTAAGAGAATAGCATCTGATTTATTGTTAGAAAATACCCAAGTTGGAACCTGTAAAGATGGCCATGTTAGCTAAATCAGGGGTCCCCAACCACCGGGCCGCGGACCGGTACCGGTCCGTGGAACATTTCCTACCGGGCCACCGGTTTGCTGGGCGCCGCCATCTAGTTTGACGAGAAAGTGCTTCCGGGTGAGCTTTTCCGGTTGGAAAGCGGCGTTTGGGTCCTGAAGGAATCCTCGCGCCTTAGTTTCATCGAAAGGGGGGGGGCTTCGAACGAAACTAAGGCATGAGGATTCTTTCAGCACCCAAGGCAAGGCGAGCCGAGCGACTGTCCCGAAGCAAAGCCCATCGACAAAGGTACAAAGGAGGAGTTGAAGGTGGCGGGGAGAAGCAGGAGACGGTGGGCTGGCCGGTCGCTCGGCTCGCCTTGCCTTGTCATGCGTGCTGATGCCGGTACCGGGCCGCGGATCATTTTGTGATGCCGGTACCGGGCCGCGGCACAAAAAAGGTTGGGGGCCACTGGGCTAAATGTTTAAAAATACGCACAGGAAAGGAACTGTCCTTGGTAAAATTCCCTATCTCAATCCCATCCTCTAGAACAGGAGTGTCAAACTCACGGTCATCATGGTGGTGTCACGTGACATATCGGGACTTTTCTCCCTTCGCTAAACCGGGGTGTGGGCATGGCCAGCATGTGACCATCTGGCCCATGTCCGGGAGTTTGACACCCCTGCTCTAGTAGCTCAGAATCTATATCGCAACTTGAAATAATTTCGATGACATCCATTTGAGCACCATGTAGCTGACAAAGCATCATACTAGTTAACATTGGCCTTTCATAATTGCACGTACAGACTGTAGATCTACATAAAGGTTGGCAGTCTGCCAGGCTTTACCCTTAATATGTCATAATCACCAGACAGGTTTAAAAACATATTCTGTGGTTCTCAAAATTAGCTCATTTAATTTAGAAGTGGATTATGATTGCAAAGTTGTATGAGTCTCTGTAGTTCTGATGAATACATCGGTTGCTTCTTGCTTCCAATATAATTTCTACTATTATTAAAGTTGGAAAAGACCTCAAACTAAATCCTAGGTATAAACCAGAATGGGAAACTCCATTCTCAGTTGCCTTGCATTTGAAGTTTTCATCCACCTGGAGAGTGGGTTTTTTTTAAAGGCATTTAAATAAACTTCTCATATGGAAACATAACAGTCCAACCATTGCATGACTATCTGACATGATGGAGACAGAGGGACTAACACCATGGAATTTCTTTTTCCCAGAAGAACCTAAAATGAGATTATAAACCAGCACTAAAAAATAATGTAATGCATTATGCATGTCTGGGGTTAGCAGATCTGCAAAAATACAGATGATCACTAGATGACTGCAACATATTTTCTGCTTTGAGAGGGAACTGCTATCTAGTAGTCTTCTGGATATGGTAAACCCTACCCTATAATTTTCTCTCCACAATACACAGACACACACAGATACACAAATACACATCCATAAACACAAACACATACAAAAGGGTCACTTAAATCACACACTTTTTAATGGTCATAGACCAGCATGAAAGGGTCTGTTAAGGTACCGTATTGCTTAACTTATTCTACTTCATGTCTTTCCTTCAAGGTGGCTTAATTTATATCACTGGTACAAAGGTATGTTGTTCTTAATCTTGCTAGAAGAGTGACTCAATAGACTCTGTAGTGGAAGTGGGAGGAAGGCAGCTACCTCGGAGTCCCAAAAATGTGGGTAGGAGGGCTGATCAGACTTCCCTTGCCATCTACTTGCCAACATGCATTCACCCTAATTCAGCTATTCTTCATGGGACAGAGCTACCATACAGTATACGGGCTCCAGAAACACAGATGAGCTTTTGATGGCATTGAAAAGTCCATTCAGTTGCCATGTTGAATTCTATGGTGCAGACATAATAGGCCAGTGGTGGCTAACCTTTTCAGCACTGAGTGCTGAAATGGAAGTGTACATGCGCGTGCTGATAACCAGAAGAGCAGCTCCCTGATGCGTATGCACAGGAACGCAGAAAACCGGAAGCTCAGCTTCTCAGCACACGCATGTGCGCTGCTGCCTGGGATTCTGGTTTCTAACACGCATGCATGCACAAAGACCTGGCGTACACATACACTCCAGGGAGCTGCTATTCCAGTTTCCAGTGCTACTACATGTGTAAAGACCAGCTGGCACGCACGCATGCACCAAAACCCAGAAGAGCAACGGGCGACAGCTGGCATGCCTGGAGAGATGGCTTTGCATGCCACTTCCAGCATGCGTGGCATAGGTTCACCATCTTGGTGATAGGTCATAGAAGGCAGAAAGAGGGAAGTTAAGAGCTACTGATACCACTATGACTATTTCTTCTCCTGAGGCTGCTGTCAAGTAAGTCATTGCTGGAATTGAACCCCTCTGAGACTCTGGGTACTTCTTCAGCAAAAACCTGTGCTCACTTTCTCCCTCTCCTCCTCCATCTGACCACGAAGGAAGAGAGGCAATGGAAAAAAATAGCTGGGCTGCAAAAATCCGAGTGACTATTAGTTGGCAGTAAAATCACTCTGCCGCCATCTATGGCTATCTGGATTTGGCAGTCCACATGTATTTTGCCTAAGGAAAGCCAGCCTGCTCTAACACAGGTAGACCACAATTGAGCCCAAAATTTCTGCTGCCAGGTGAGAGCATTGTTAAGTTAATTTTGCCCCCATTTTACGACCTTTCTTGCCACAGTGGTTAAGTGAATCACTGCTGCTGTTAAATTAATAACAAGGCTGCTAAGTGTTTTCCCCATTGACTTTGCCTGTCAAATGACCACCAAAGGCGACCCCAGGACACTGCAACTGTCATAAATATGAACCAGTTGCCCGGCATCCAAGTTTTGATCATGTGACCATGGGGATGGCATAGTGGTCATAAGTGTGAAAATCGGTCATAAGTCACATTTTCAGTGAAGTTGTAACTTTGAACAACCACTAAGTGAACTGATGTAAGTTGTGGACTATGTGCATTAAAGACATTATAGAAGTTGGAGTTCCAGTGAGGCCATTCTATGAATATATCTTGCAAATGATGCTTCACTGAAGTCATTGAGGCTTTCTTGGGATACATTTGGGATTTCAATGTAAAGGATTTTAAAATGCAGGTGTAAAATGTATTTCCAAATTATGGAAAGTGTTACATTAAGCCTACCCCTTAGAGAAAGTAATTTGAAGAATAGTTTTAACACATTGCTTTGAAATTCACTAAGCAGGAGGAAGAAGGTTCTCCCTAAAACATACAGTACGTTTGTCAGATATGTTGAAAAAGCTAAAAGACAGCTCAGTCCAAGCTGATGTGAAAAAGAGCAAAGAACCTACTGGGACTACATCTGTGTGGCATAATGATATAAACACTACTTTTCTAATCTATAGGCCATCATTGGAATCCTGTGGAGAATTTGTTCTTGATTTCATATTTTAGCCAGAAAATTTGCTCTTGCATTTGAATATGAATATACATTTGAATATGAATCCAAGAATTTATTTTTAGGGAAGAAGGACTTTAGACTATCAAAACTGAATCAAAGCATTTCTATGTATGTATTCCATCTCTAATCTTCCTGACTTGTTTCCAATTTATAAATAATGATTTACTCCTGGTACCTATGTATGTACACATCCACACGGACTTCATGGAGTAATATGGGTTGGTTTGTTAATACCTTCTTGAATATTTTGCAGCTTCGTAGTCCAGGCTTCATTTATTGAAACAAATCAGGAATACTATAAAAAAGAATCTGATTGATATCTCTTTGTCTCACTCCCTTCAGAGAAATGATTTTTACAGGAAATACTGATGTTCACCAATAATTTTCTTCATTTACTAAGCCCAGTGGATAAAACACAGATGATACTGCAGCTGTACATACTTTTGAGTCATGTTCCTCATTAATTTTTAATCTAACTCCTCCCTCTAAACCGCACATTCTTCTGGAGACTTTCCTTTAAATATATCTGTCCCCAGATAGTAGCATGACATTTGAATATAAACTCTGATTTCTTTTTTAAAAATGTATTTCTAACTCTAATTTTGAAGAGCAAGTAAGATTTAATTGACACAAAGGTATTTAATAAGGCTATTCAAAGCATTTAAATAGAATAGAATTCTTTATTGGCCAGGTATGTGATTGGACATGTAAGGAATTTGTCTTGGTGTAAATACTCTCAGTATACATAAAGAAAAGATACATTCATTAAGAATCAAGAATCATAACATACAACACTTAATGATAGTCATAGGGTACAATCAGCAATCAAATCATACTAGGAAACAGTCAATATAAATCATAAGGATGAAGGTGATGCATTGTGATAGATTACCAAAATGAAGAAGTATGAAAGCAGCAAAGTCCTCAAGAAAATGTTGGTTCATGCCAACTCATTTGCCAACACCTCCTTTCAAATTTTTGGCACAGCCCTAATATATACAATGCATTCTGTCCTCCCCTTGTTGCTATACTATTGTACCTTTCCTTCCTTCCTTCCTTCCTTCCTTCCTTCCTTCCTTCCTTCCTTCCTTCCTTCCTTCCTTCCTTCCTTCCTTCCTTCCTTCCTTCCTTCCTTCCTTCCTTCCTAAAATTTAGAGAGTACCTATGTCTTGACTTCTCTCAACACTTCATAATAATAGTCCTTACTGGGTCTAAGTCTACATGGAGGGAAGTAAGCAGTGGGGTGCCACAAGGTTCCATCTTAGGCCCAATACTCTTCAATATCTTCGTTAACAACTTAGATGAGGGAATAGAAGGGGAACTTACTAAATTTGCAGATGATACTAGGTTGGCAGGAATAGCTAACACCCAAGAAGATAGGCTCAAGATCCAGGTGGATCTTGACAGACTAGAACACTGGTCCGTATCTAACAAAATGAAATTCAATGTAGAGAATTTCTTAGGCAAGAAAAACCAAAAGTACACATATAGACTGGGTGAAACCAGGCTCAATAGCAGTAACTGTGAGAGGGATCTTGGAGTCTTAGTGGACCACCAGCTAAATATGAGCCAGCAGTGTGCAGCAGCAGCCAAAAAAGCTAATGCAATCCTAAATTGCATTAACAGAGGGATACAATCAAGATCAAGGGAAGTACTAATACCAATCTATAAAGCCTTAGTAAGACCACACCTAGAGTACTGCATCCAGTTTTGGTCACCACATTATAAAAAAGATGTTGAGACTCCAGAAAAAGTACAGAGAAGAGCAACCAGGATGATTAGGAGACTGGAGGCTAAAACATAGAATGAATGGTTGCAGGAACTGATCTTGGCTAGTCTAGTAAAGAGAAGGACCAGGGGAGACATGATAGCGGTCTTCCAATATTTGAGGGACTTCCACAGGGAAGAAGGGGTCAAGCTATTTTCTAAAGCACCTGTAGGCCAGACAAGGAATAATGGATGGAAACTGAACAAGGAAAGATTTAACCTGGAAACAAGGAGAAACTTTCTGACAGTGAGAACAATCAACCAATGGAACAGCTTGCCCTCAGAAGTTGTGGGAGCGCCATCACTTGAGACTTTCAAGAAGAGATTGGACTGCCATTTGTCAGAAATGGTGTAGGGTCTCCCGCTTGGGCGGGGGGTTGGACTAGATGACCTATAAGATCCCTTCCAACTCTTGATTATCTGTTAAATCTGTTAATAAATACAGGACCATAATAAAGATGGTATTTGAGCAATATCTAGAGATTGCCAGGTGGAGAAAGCTGGCTTAGCAATGGATAATTGAGACTTAGATATTCTTCTGCCAGACAAATATTTGTTATGAAATAAGAAGGTTTGAATCGGACCATTAAATGGAAGAGGTATTTCATCTCTAGAGAATGCATAACCATTTCAGATACTTAATTAGATTCTACCACAGAGAATCAGATAATATAGTATACTGCAAACTCTGAGTCTTAATTCTAAATAAAACATGCCTGAAAACTAGCATCATAATATTATTTCCTACAATAAGAAAGAAAAAGTAATCTATATTAGAAGACATTCAGTACCTAAATACTGCAGCTAGTCGTAGTATTTGAAAAAAGATTTTTGCAACATACAGGAACATGCACAAAACATAACTTATTAAAGCATATTTTTCCAGATTTGCATGGAAGCTTCATTAAATGTTCTTTCTTGTCTCCACATTCCAATGAAGTGGCTCTTATATTATAAATTATAATATTTCTTAATTTATGTATAATAGGGCTGTGTCTGACTTAAGGCAAAACATAAATTTGAGGTAAATTAGTCAAATAATTTTTTTTACTTGCTAGAGACAGAGGAGATAGCTGAAATCTGCCCTCTTGTAATTCAAATCTTTCCGTGAGTCTCCCAATTTGTCATTTCAAAACTCCCTGAGATGAAAATGACAGAGCCACAGCTATCCCACAAAGAAAAGGGGAGGGAATTAAAAACTGGTTGATCTAAATGCCTTTGTGGGAGCAGGAAAGAGGGAGAGGAAGGGAGAATATTGGAGTCAGTGATCATTAGAGCTGTATCAAATAAAAAATGACCTTGGTATTCCCATCTCTATCAGTTATCCCGATTGCCGCTTTTCACCTGGAGGGTGAGATCAAGGGATAAGGACTTCTCAACCAGTAACTAGCTAGGGTCAGACAGAGACACTGAGCAAGAGCAAGGCAGGGGCAAGTCCCAGGATAAATGGTAAGGACAAAGGATGATTGTTATGTGATTTGGAAACAGAAAAATCGGATGAAAGTTGTTGCTAAGATCTGGTTTTTTCATTTCCATCACCAAATGCCACCTATAAGAGACACCTATAACTTGTCGTTCTGCTTCAGAGTAAGAGGTTGAGAGACCCCGAAGTCAAAGCCACCAGAAGAGGTGGCCAGGAATATGTTCCATCTCTCTCTAGTGAGTTGGTGCAAGATTTGCATGGTGAAGTTGGCTTATATAACCTTGAACACGAAACTCTAGGCAAGAAAGTATACATTAAAAAAAGAGACCTGACAGCATTGCAACAGATGATCTCCAGCCATCTGTTTCGTTGAGGAGTGGAAGAGGGAAATCTACCCATGAAAAAAATTGGGTTTAATTGCTACAGGTTAAGGCTTCCATAAAAAAGAAAGTTTCATTTTCCTGAATCACAGGAACAAATTGGAAGAGAGTATCTTAGACACAACCTTTCAGAAAGCTGATAATGCTTTTGGCCAGTGGTGAAATGCTACCAGTTCATCCCAGTTCGGCCGAGCCAGTAGCAAAAATTGCTACCAGTTCAGGCCAACCAGTAGTAAGAAGAAAAAAAAAAGCTCCCACCTGTCCCTGCGCTTTTCTGTTCTTTATCCTCTCAGCTGATGTGTGCGGCAGAACCTGAGATGGTGTTTGGAAAGCTGCACGCATGCACGAGTTAGCGTGAAGTGTGCGATCACCGAACCGATAGGGAAACTGGTAGAATCCCACCATATACTTTTGGGACTGGAGCCACACATAACATTTGTATCTTCCAGTAAGATTTTAGAATATTTCATAAACAATTGTGCAAATTTCTGTTGTCATCAATATTTCTCTCTGGTAATTTCTCTCTTTTCTTCCCACTATCTGTCCCATAGCACTAAACGTTCCCCTTTAATGTCTGCATTTCAATATTTAAAAACTGGATCCAGTCCAATCAATGTCAGTAGAGTATTGCTTAGCTTTGGCCAATCTAGGGATAGATGCTGGGTTGAAATTCAAGTTATAATAAAATCATGAATTGACCAAACTTTCTTGGTATAATTAGACATAAAATGCACAAATGGAATTTATTATATTTAACTGCTAACAATATAGCATTACATATTTACCGTACAATTTAGCCATATGAGTAACATGTTACACAGGTCAGTAATTGCAATATTGCTTCTAGGCATGTGACAAGAAAAGGAGAGAGAAAGTATTGTTTGGCGTTTAATAGATGGTCATTATTGTAGTACCTATGCAACGTTATCCCTATTGTCATGTGAATTCTACTGTATCTATAAAATCAGCACATTCTGGGTAAAAATATTTTTTTCACTGAAAAACAGATGAAGACATGAAAGCCTTTGAACAGATGCACATATAATATATACATTAGCATCATTTGAACAATTCACCAATTTTGTTATTGTTGTTTTGTTACTCGATACTTACTCTGTAGCATGGGGGTTAGGGAGTTGAGAATCAATCCAGGTTGTACTCAGAACAGGTATTTTTTTCAGTTCTCATTGATCAGTTGACAGTCACCGCCTCAAGCAAGTGTTTATAGCACACTTGATACAGCACACCTAAAACCCAGGGGTGGGATCCAACCAGTGTAACTACCAATTTGGTGATTTTACATTTTGCATTGTGTATATCGTCATCATCTAGCTGCCTGAACAGCTGAGCAGCGCTGCGCACAGGTGCTCAGTGGTTGAAAAAGCCCTTTTTTCCTGCTTTTTCAACTGCAGCTGTGTCACGCAGAACAGCTGCAGTTGAAAAAGCAGGAAATCAAGGTCAGGTAAGAACCCGGGCGGGTGGGTGGGCCAAAACAGCATCCGACATAGAAATGGTTCTATGTATGCTCTCTGTTTGCTGCTTTTCAGAGCAACCGGTTCTACAGAAGTGGACAGAACCGGTAAAATCCCACCCCTGCTCAAACCTCTAAGTGGGGAATAAAAGCAGAACAGAAACATTTTGCCAGGGACTTAAAATTCTTACAGTATTTTGTAGTTGTGCGCCTAAAAGGGTGTGTGTTTGTCTGTGTGTCTGTGCAATAAATAGTACTGCAATCCTGAATTTTCATCATGGATTTCATGAGTCCAAGAAATGTAAATTGCAAGCAATGTGGTCAAAAGCTACCATGTTTTTGCAAATCCCTGAATAGTGAATCATAATTCATTTGCCCTGTAATATCTGGAAACTCAGAAAGAGATGGTTTACACTGGGGTGGTCAACCTTTTGTTTCTGGAATGGTGATTTGTTGATGTCCTAATAGAAATGGTGATCTGATTACCCAAGACCAGACTTTCTGTATTTTGATAGAGATCACGGGATATATGAACTAGTGATATCATAACAGCATTTTATTTTCTTCTAGACCAAGACAGAGAAAGCTCTTTCCCCCTTGTTTAGAAATAGCATATCTATTATGAAATTGCCTAATCTGACAATGAGGAAGATGGAAATAAGACTCAGAGTGCTGGATCTTCCAGTCTTTTTTTAAGGAGTTAAATATTTTAAAGATAGAAAGAAAAAGAAATTTAAAAAATAAGCATTGTGTAAAATGTGTGCAAAATCATGCTAGAGTAGGGATGTCAAACTCAAGGTCCGCGGATTGGATGCGGCCTGCAGGGTGCTTAAAGAGCCTGGAAATATTAAGGGACCAGCCCGCGGTGCCTCTGGTGTCTAAAACGGCCCACATACACCCCCTGTGACTTGTTTTCACCTTACATGGCCTCCTGCAGCACTCTGCTTGCCGAAAACCAGGGTGAAAATAGGGTGAAAAACAGGGTGAAAAATGGGCTGAAAAACAGGACAAAAACAGATTGAAAAACAGGCTAAAATGGGCTAAAAACGGGCCCAAAACAGGCCAAAAATAGGGTGAAAACCAGCCAAACAATGGGCCTAAAAATGTGCTATAGGAGGCCATGGAGGTCGAAAACATACAGGGGAGAGCACACGTGGACTGCGCCCTCCCTGTATGTTTTTGGCTTCCATGGCCTCCTTCAGCACGTTTTGGCTGGCAGGGTGCTGCAGGAGGCATCTGTCCTGCTCCCCCGCCTCCCCACCCCCCGCCGCCAGCCCGCAGAGGAAAACTACAATGCTGATCTGGCCCTCAAAGAAATCCAGTTTGACACCCATGCAAAGGTGTCCAAGCTTGGCAACTTTAAGACTTGTGGACTTCAACTTCCAGAATTCCCAAGCCAGCTATGCCTGCTTTAGAGCATCAGCCTTGCATGTTCCCTCTCCCAATCATTCCTTTAACAAAGAATGTTAAAAAGACTTTCAATTGCTATTGTTTCTTGAGAAGAAGCAATAAGAATCCCATTGAAAATACTAGAACCTGTGCGGGGAGGGGCGCTTGTTTGTTTTTTAAAAAATGCTAGCGATGAGCCTGGAAGTTTCAGGTGAATTGCAAGAAGAGGTTGCAACATGTTGATACTGATTTTGGGGCATCAGTTATGCAATTTGAACTTGAGGGCACAGGAGTCATAAAGAGGTCATAGATCTACTATTCAGCTCCCCAATTTCATTCACATTGCCAAGAATTGGAGCCATGCTGAGGTAGGTAGGGCTGGCACCATTTCACCTTGGTATGAACTCTAAAAGCAGGGCAGGATCTGGAACTTGCACAGATCTTAATCTACTTGAGGGTAAGGTTGGTTTTTCCTCCAGCCAAACATTCTTTTGTAACATGTTTTCTTCAACATTTTGTAACATGTTGTCTCCAACATGTTTTCTCCCAAGAGTAAGGAATGAGTACAGTACAAGTTCCTTCCTAGCCCTAGAGAATATTGGCCTAGGAACTGAACTCACTTGGATTCATCTAAAGACTGATTTATCCCATGGGGGAAACTGCTTTAGATTGTGGATTATATATGTATATTTTCTAAACTAATATTTCTTTTCTTGCAATATTAGGGGTTAAATCAGGGTCATATTCTTTTCAGGTTAGTACAGCACACTTATCTAAATATTTACCTACTATATTGTATATCGTAGTCACTTCAAGTATGATATGTGATATCAGACAGGCTAATTTTATGGATGGAACTGAACATGTTCTTGGGCACTGAGTGCCTTCTTCCATTATTTTCCAGCAACAGGTTTGTAAATGATAAAACATTTCTGCAGTCAGCTTGATACAATCATTGAAACAACCATTAGCCTTTAGGTTCCCCTTTTTTAAACTGCACAGTGTTGCAAATTCTGTTGTACTTAGGAATAGAATATATTTATCATGAGAAAGTTTGGAGATCTTACTTTTTCGGTGGTTGTTGTTGTGTTCAGATATCAAAATAAATGAAAGTCAGGAAAATACTGGCTGTGTGCATGGATGCAAGAAAAGAAGTCAAGGCCAGCTAAGCATAAAATAAAGTAGGCAATGTGCTGATGCAAAGATACAACTGTAGTTTGAGAAGCAGATGGCCCCTTAATGTGGGTTGCATTGCACTCAAGAAGGAAAGACCACTGAAACTGAATATGTAGATCATGGTTTTCCTTTCTTTTTCAATTCAGTTTCAATTTCATTCCTTTCGATAGCAATAGACTTATATACTGCTTCAAACTGCTTTACAGCCCTCTCGGTTTACAGAGTCAGCATATTGCCCCCAACAATCTGGATCTTCATTTTACCAAGCTCAGAACGATGGAAGGCTGAACCAACCTTGAGCTGGTGAGATTCGAACTGCCAAATTGCAGGGAGCCAGCAATCAGCAGAAATAGCCTGCAATACTGCATTCTAACCATTGCGCCACCACAGGTCTATGAATAGATAGTTTTGTCCCTATCAGATTGTATTTCATATACCTGGAAGTGTTTTGAGCGACAATATTTTTTTTTTTAATTGAAAAAGAAAGGAAAAGTGAGACCCAATTTGGCGTAGTGCTAAAAAGATTGGCCTAGAAACTAGGAGAGTGTGAGTTTTAACCCTGCCTTTGTCATGACAGCCAGCTGGGTGGCCTTGAATCAGTCACTCTTAGCCCAACACACTTCATAGGGTTGTTATTGTGTGAAAAATAGGAAGAGGACAAAGTACTGTGTATGTTCCCTACTTTGAGTTATTTATAAAAATAATAAAGGTGGAATAAAAACTAAAAAAAGCCTCAGAAATTATTTCATATTAGTTGTTACAGTCCTATTTGTTCATTCTAATAGTAGTAACATAAAGGACTAGTGTCACTGTCTTTAGTATGGCTATGAATCCTACTAAAACTCTCCAGATCCAAACCACCTTCCATAAAGATTTGGGAAATTAAAAAAAAAAGATTTCCCAGAATTTCTGAGACCCAGAATGCTGTAGCAGAGGCATACCTGTAGCAGTAGTCTTTGGGGGGCTGGGGAAAGGCACTTTTGTGATTTGGACATAATGGAAACACGTTGACATTCTTCCACCAGTCATTAGTACTGGGTAAGTTAAAATGGTGGCAATTGTGATTTACATTGGGGACATATTGCATGATTTGGCCTTGGGTTCATTCTGAGTTGTTCCCAAAGTCTGGAGAAGGTTTGAATCAGCTTCTTCTGTGCTCAAGTCATTGCAGATTAGGGATATTTGCTTCTGAATGTCCATTTCCAAGACTGTAATACTGTCACATTCATTAATTTATGTCTCTGTAGAAGGATATCAAGTCATTCGATCTAGTATCCCCATATAGATCAAGCTGCCCCAGCTTTCTATAAGCCGCGAGCATGACCACTATTGAATCACTTCTTTCATTGAGCGATTAATTGCCTTTGGTTGCCATAGCTGCTTTTTTGGTAATTTCATGGGTATAATAATAAGAAAGAAAAACAGATTTGGCATAAGAACAGTTTCAGAAAGGGATCGGTTTTCATTAAAATAATTTCCTTTTCTACACTAGAAGTTAGCAGAAAGTTTGCTTAGTCTGTATGATTCCATCCAACCTGCTCTCTTTTAGGGAGAGAAGCAAATCCAAAGAGTTAACAAGGTAGGAGATGCCTCTGGGAGGAAAATTGCATTCCAATAAAGACAGAAAAGCATCTGTCTATAATTGCTTCATTGTGATTTATGCTTAATGAAACTTTTTGATGGAATTAAAAATAATTAATCCATAGCTCTGTCAAATTTTGATATATTTTTATTTCAGTTGCAGCGGTTACCTTATAATAAGTATGTAAGCTATCTTTATTTCACAAAAAGAACAAAAATGTAAAATTTGTTGAGTGATTTTTCTTTTGACTTGAGAATTACTGAAAAGGAGAAAAGACCTTAACTTCTATCTGCTTATTTAGAAATTGCGACCTAACTGTAGTGTTACACATTAAACTATCATTGAGAAATAAACCCCAAGGAAATCAGTAAGACTTTGAGATAGAACTGCATTGACTGGCTTGCAATCTGCTTTTTAGGAGGACAAGAAGAATAGCACTTAGCAATAGCACTTATATTTATATACTCCTTCTTAGTGTGATACAGCCCTCTCTAAGTGCTTTACAGAGTCAGCATATTGGGATCTCATTTTACTGACCATGGAAGGCTGAGTCAACCTTGAGCTGGTCAGGATCAAAAAAAATTGAACTCCAGGCAATGTGAGCAGAGTTAGCCTACAATATTGCATTCTAAACACTGTGCCACCACAGAAAAGGGAAAGCATTGGAGACTATCCTGAACTGTTATCCTGAACTGATACCCTCAACAAAAACTAACTTTTTAGTTAGTTCAAAATTCCAACTTTCATCCTGGTGACTCTAAGATGCTTAGAAGAACTCGTATTCAAATCAGAGGTAACCATTCAATTAAGATGAGTTAGGATGGCTGTGAATCTGGCTGTCAGAGGGCAGTCTTTTAAGTTGTTGCTTTCTGGTTGTGGGATCCATTTTCTGGAGAAATTGGATGAACTTCCCATAGAATGGTTAAGCAGTTAGGCAGCATTTCCAGAACACATCTGTTCACTCAGCATTGTCACTCTGCTTCCAAGCAGATGACTAATTCTCTGCTATTTATTTTTATATTGCTTTTGGGGTGGGGGTTAACAGTGATACAATTAAATAGAGCTTTTATCATTATTGTTCTTGCTCTTCCAGTATTTTGTTGTTACTCTATATAGAACCCTGGGCTCTTTTAGCAGCAACAACAACTATTCCTAGCTACTTTGAAACCAGGTTGATGCCACATTGGCACAAGTGAAGGGCATAGTTGTGGGATAGTTGCATTGGAACTTGTTAGATGATGCCAATCCTCCATTCCACTCTTACATGCTCTTGCACCAATATCACTCAGCTCCACACCATTTTTTAGCTGGACATTTAATTTGCACCTATTTTCCTAGGCTCTGCGTTACTTAAGACTTTGCATTCTGTTTAACTGCAGGCATTTTCCTCTATATTATTATGGTTGTTTTTCTGTTTACATAGTCAGCATTTATAGAACTGGTTTAGCATGTAGGGCAATCCCTCTCCCCACCTCCATCCCTGGTGGGGAAAAAATACACACATAACAGTCACACACTGGCCCTTTTCTGTCTGAAACCGGAGAGTGTGTACAGGGGCTAAATTAGAGGGCTTGGTATCCTGTGTTTTTTTCCCCTTCTTTTTTCTTTCCTCCATTTCCTACAGCTCATGCTTTCAGAAGGCCACATGCATTGTTCTTTCTTGCGCTTCACAGCTGCCAGCCTCTTTAACTTGTGGCTGACATAAATGCTGCAGCTGGTCGGTCCATTCTTTGTTGCTTGCAAAGGTTCGTGGGGCAAAGCTTGGTAATTCTAACTGAAACATCCATCAACAGAAAGTTCAAAACTACTGAACAGATCATTGTACATTTGTCAGTTTGGCCTAGCCCTCCCCTTTCTTTCTGTAAATAGCTTGTTTTGAGGGCCTGAATAGAATCTCTTTGCAAATTAAAGCTTGGCTGTAATTAATTGATAGTGTTTACAGGGTTCTGTATTTGCCTGAAAATCTGGACAAAACATTTATTATTGGAAAGGATAATTTTAGCCATCTTTTATTAACTCAACATGAATGAAAGTTGTAACAGGATTATATCACCTTCAGAATACACTTATTATACCAAGTATAAATTTAGTGCAAACTATGGCCTAATATGAATCCTTTCAAACTGACTTTCTTCCCAAAGCAAATTTTTGGTGGATCAAATTATCCAGGTTGCACCTGGGTCACTGGCATTCTTGTCTATCAGCTTGAGAAGAAGTCACAGAGACTTCATGGAAAAATTGCCCTTGGATGGGACATTGAACTCCATTATATGTCCATTTACAGCCCATCAGCAGAGATGGACAAAAACAAATGATGGCTGCAATCGATTGAGTAATAAATTATTATCATCTCTCTCTCTCTCTCTCTCTCTCTCTCTCTCTCTCTCTCTCTCTCTCTCTCTCTCTCTCTCTCTCTCTCCAGAAAGATCATTACTTCCAAGAATTGCTCTGGGTTATAATAGCCTTATTAGTTTCTAGGATGTGCTTTAAGTCACATTAGATATTTTGATCAAAACACAATATTTTAGAGTATAGCTAAATTGGAACAGACAGAACATGATAACAGATTTTGAAGGGACCTTGGAGGTCTTCTCGTCCAACCCTGTCAAGCAGGAAACTCTATATCATTTCAGAAAATAGTTTTCCAATCTTTTCTTAAAAACCTCCCGTGTTGAAGCACCCACAACTTCTGGAGGCAAGTTGTTCCACTGATCATTTGTTCTAAATGCCAGGAAATTTCTCCTTAGTTCTAGGTTGCTTCTCTTCTTGATTAGTTACCAACCGTTGCTTCTTGTTCTGCCTTCATGTGCTTTAGAAAATAGATGACCCCCTCCTTCTTTGTGGTAGCCCCTTAGATATTGGAACATTGTTATCATGTCACCCCTAGTTCTTCTTTTCGTTAAACTAAACATATCGCAACTGTCTTTCGTATGTTTTAGCTTCCAGTCCCCGAATTATCTTTGTTGCTCTTCTCTCCACTCTTTCTGGAGTCTTAACATTTTTATATCATTTTATATTTTATAAAACCGGATACGATATTCCAAGTAATCTTGATTCAATCTCTCTGTTAATGTAGCCTAGGGCTGTGTTGGCTTTTTTGGCATCTTTGGCACACAGCTGTATCATATTTAAGTGATTGTCCATTAGGACTCCAATATCCCTCTTGCAGTTACTACCATTGAGCCATATTCTATACATATTCTATACTTGTGCTTTTGGTTTTTCTTGACAAAATTAAAATCTTACTTTTCTCACCATTGAATTTCATTTTGTTAGATGGAGTCCAGTCTGTCATGATCCTTCTATAAGGGGGAAAAAAGGTCTCCAGGGGAGGGGGGGTTGAGTGTGCACTGTAATATTTGTATTTTTCCTTTTTTTATACTTATATGTATCAAGTTTGTATTATTTATATTAAAATTTTAAAAAATTATTATATTAAAAAATCCTTCTATATCTTAAGCCTATCTTCTGGAGTGTTGGCTATTTCTGCCAGCTTTGGTGTCATCAGCAAATATATCTCCCTTTGACTAAATCCCCTTGCTGAAATTTTGTCTACGCCCCTGTCTAAATCATTGATGAAGACAGTGAAGAATACTGGGTCTCAGACAGAGCATTGGGGAATCTATCTGTGTAGATGCAGTTCCATTTAGGACCACACCTTAAGGGGCATTTCTCAGCCAGTTACAAATCTATTTGATGTTAAAGCTGTCTACCTTACATTTTTTAATCTTATCAGGTTGTGGTTTACTTTGTCAAATGCCTTACTGAAGTCCAAGTAAATTATATTCAGAGCATTTCACTGGTCCACTGATTTTGTCACTGGTCCAATAAGTTTGTCATTATAATAACCAATGAGGGCTCTGTTCAAGTATTATTTTTGGCAGAAATATTCAATCTGAGGTTCCAAAGGCCTTGGGAAACTAATTTTTTTTAATGTGACCAAAGAGGAAAATTCTTAAACACATGCCCAGATGATCATCTAATTAAAAGTATTGAACTTTAGTTAAATTAACATGAGTATAAAATTAGTTCGAAGAAGTTATTGCCCAGGTCTTGCCCACTACTTTTTGGACCATGGCATAATATGGCACTCAAAGGCCAAGTGTAGCCCTTCATTAGGAAAACGTTATAGACCCTAATTTTAAATTGTGTAAAGTGAGTATACAAGTAGGCCTGAGCCTGTTTCTTGGTGATGGCTATTCTTTATAGATGCTGGTATTGTTTCTATGCACATCACAGAATGATAGAATTCAAAGATATCTTAGAGGTTATTAGTCCAATTTCCTGCTCCGTGTAGAACAGGGCTGTCCAACCTTGGCCCCTTGAAGCCTGGCGGACTTCAACTCCCAGAATTCCCCAGCCAGCAAAGAATTCTGGGAGTTGAAGTCCGCCAGGCTTCAAGGGGCCAAGGTTGGACAGCCCTGATGTAGAACATCTGGGACAGATGATCATGTAGCCTCTGTTTTAAAACTTCCAGCAAAGAAGATCACACTACTTCATGTGGCGTCCTTTTTCATTAGTTCACACCCGGTGCAATTAGGATGTTCCTCCTGAATTTAACCTGAATAAACATCATCGTAATATTTATCTATGTGTTTTGGCCCTGTCTTCTGGGGCAATAAAAAATAAATTCATTCTTTCTTCTATGTCAGAATTCTTCAGTTATTTAAAGTCTGTTTTTATAACTCCCCTCAGTTGTCTTTTTCTATAGGCTAAACACATCCAGATCCTTTTAACAATCCCTCACAGGATTGGGTTCCAGACCTCCCACATCTTGGTGGCCCTCCTCCGAACTTGCTCCAATTTATCATTGTCATTTTTAACTCTGTGCCTAGAACTAGTCTTAGCATTGAAAGTGGGGTCTGACCACAGTACAGTAAAGTAGAACAATTACTTCCTAAGATAAAGACTCTGCTTCTGTTAATGTGAGTAATAGTGTTTGTCTTTTCAGCAGCTGTATCATGCTGTTGGCCGATGTTTAATTTGTAGTTAAGAAGGATACTCAGATCCTTTTCATATGTATTATTATTTATCCCCCCACCCTAATTTCATATTTGTGCCTTTCCTTTTTCTTATCCAAAATACAGAACATTAAATTTCTCCTTGTTTAATTCTACCCTATTCATTTCATCCCATTTTAGTTTGTCTAAATTTTTTAACATTTTTCCTTTGAAGTATTAGTAAAGTATTTTCAATTTTGTGTTCTCTGCAGACTTTACAAATATGTCCTCCAAACTCCACATCACATTCATTGATAAAAAATATTGAATAGCCCAGGGCCAGGACCAAGTCCTGTGGCATTTCACTGAATGCTTCTCTTCAAGGTGAAGTGGTGCCATTAACAATACTGTTGGACATTTAAGAAATTGTGATTCCAACTAATAAGATAATCTAATCCACATTTTAACTTTTAAATAAGGAGAATATCATTGAGACACTTTGTTTTTTTTAAAAAAAAACAAGTTTTATTAATTTTTAAAACACACAAATTATCATTATTCATTACATGTTTAAACCTTTTTTCATTGTAAATTTAACAAGTCAGATAAATTATGATTCTGTTTTAAACCATTTCCATATAACATACCAAAACCTCTTATTCAATTTCTCTTTACTTCTCTTTACTCTTATTCAATATCATTATTATTATTTCATCTGTTTCTTTCTGACTTAGTTACCATTATTCTCATTCTATATTTCTACAAGTTTTTACTAATTCTCCCCCCAAAAAAGACATATACACACAACACACAAAACATAAAAAAAATCTTTTGGAAAGTAACTTGGACCCAGGTGTCTCTCTCTTCATGGACTTCAATTATATTCATGCTCATCTTACATATCATTACTTATTTTATTTACCATTCTAAGCCTTCTATATTAACTTCTCCACATATTTCACCCTTCTTAATTCTATCTTAATTAATCATCTTAGTTTGAATCATTATATTTGTATCTTTTGTCCATTTTTATCATCCCTTTGTCTCATTCCTTATAAAAAAGAAGAAAATAAGTTTCTCCTGAAATCATTAATCAGAGTATGATGCCTTTCTATCTCCCCCCTAAGTAATCAAATTAATCTTTAAAATAATATTCAATACCCAATCCGATTTTGCTTGGTACATTCTATCTAACTAATACATCCAACATAATTAAGTACATAATTAGACAATAAATCCAAATATTAAAAAAAGATACTATAATAAAAATTTTATAATAACATCAATACCATAATCTTATTAAACTCTTTAATTAAAACAGTATTCTAAACCTCCCCCATTATTAAATTTTAAAGCCAATCATTTTTAAACATTTTAACATTTTAATCTCTTATCAACTCTCAAACCATTACAATACTACCATCTCATCTTATGTACCTTGCAAAATCTTTTTTTTAAAAAAAATTATACTTTATCCATTATCCATAAAAAATTCCTTTTTTCCATTTAATTTCAAAACATTGTAGCTTTTCTCCACCTTTTCCCTTTCTTTCTCCTCCCAACAAACCTTTCTACCCCCCCTTCTTCTAGCCTCTGCCTTACCGGCTTCCCTTCTCTGTCGTATTCCTTTTCCCTTTTGTTTACTATCATCATATTGGTTTTGCACCTTATTTTTCCCTTTCTTAAATGTTTTTTTAGATCTTAAGTCCTTAAGTCCTTTAATTTTCTTCTTTTCTCTTCTTTTCTTTTCTTTCTCTCTTCCTTCTTTCTTGATCAAATTCTGAGATTCATTAAAAATGGCTCCTTCCTTTCTTTCTTGTTCCTCTGCTGTCTTCATCTGTTGTAATGTTTGTTGATAGTTAGTAAGCGCCATTTCTAAAAAAAAGGAAAGCTTCTTCCACACCATCTTTACCATTTTTTTTTTGCTTGTTCATATTCTTTTCTTAGTTCCTCAACAGAAAGAGCCATTATAAATCTTTTCTTTTCTTTTCCCCTTCTTTCTTCTTACAACAACCAGAATATTCAAAAGAAAATAAAAAAAATAAAACAGTCCCAAAGTTATCAGTCAGTCCAAACCAAGGCAGAGTTCTCACTTTCTCCTTCTGGGGTAATATCAATCAAAGAGAAAGAAAGTCCAAATCTGTTTAAAATCTTATTACAATATATTCTAGTCTTCAAATCCTTAAGACATCTGCTCCAACAAAATCTTAGCATACAAATATTTTCTTTTTAATCCTCTCTCTTCCCACTCATCACTTAAAACCAATTTTCACCTAAAAAAAATAGGTTTCTTAATATCCAGTTATTTATTCCGTAGAAAAAGAGGGAAAGCTATCCTTTCAGCACCTTCAAACAGCCGCTTTTTTCCTCTTCTGGCAGGTATTATTCAGAAAGTCATACTTTTCAGGAATTTTATTAAATATGTCTTAGAGTCCTAGGAGCCAAGAAAAACTTTCTCCTCTCAAGCACTTTCTCCACTTCCTCCTGCGCATTCTTACCCGGCTGCCAGCTTCTTTGTGGCGGCCATTACAGACCGCCGCTGCACTGTCCTGGGAAAAGGGGGTTCTGCCGGCCGGGGAGGGGGTCTGCAACACCCCCAAACCCCTCTCCGGATCCCCCTACCTTCAGCTGCCCTGCAGGGCAGCCTAGCTCGCACCCGCCTGGGTCGGAGCCCCAGAAGCGGCTACCGGCAGGGATCGCGCAGCTCGCAAATCCCTGCCGTCGCGAAGCCGACAAACCGGAAGTCCCCTTTGTTGAAGCTCTTGCTGAGGTCCAGGTCTTTCCCAATCTGCTAAGGATAGGATCATCCCATAGTGCTAAATTGAGAAGGAGTTAATCAATGACAAGCTAATCAATGACAACACAGTTGTTTCCAACATTGTAAAATATTGATTTCCTCTCACTCTGTCTTGGTCTTCATACACTTATGAAAACTGCAGTTGTGTTCTGTAAAGCACTGCTTCAGTGAATCCAGTCAAGGTGGTTTCCTTATGGTTTAGTATGTTGTATGAACTCATCCAACCCTGTTCAGTGAAACCATGCTTCGTAGAGATTGGGAAGGCAGTCAATGACTATTCAGAATCTCCTTGTGATCTAACTGTGGGGAACTTAGGCTGGCGTGCCCAGGACTCCAATCACAGGAGACACTACATCAAGCTTAAGTAGATGTAGCTATGGAACATATTTTGGGGGACTCTTGAGTCATTTCACATAATTTGGACTACAGAGAGACTACATTTAATTTTAGATTACAAAAATATTTATTTGAAAGCAATAAGCTGTAAAAATGTACAAGATTCTAAATATACTTGAGCTAATTTGATGTAAATAGATTCCAAATGGTGCTGAAAAACCCATAGATAGAAGTTCCCAGATGAAAATAATATGTATGCGATATAGGAAAAACAGTAATTTTGGCTCAATCTCAGTATTCTCCAAAGTGACAGTTAAACTCATCAAAGAATAGTTCAGTGAGGCCTTTTGCATGTTAACCAATGCAGCAGTTTAATTACAATGATTATTGCTACTATGAGTCTTAGACTGGGTCTTAATTTAAATAAAATTATTTTTTTTGCCTGGAATCATCAGCTGAACCAAATTTAACCAGTAATAATTTTGGAAGGACTTAGCAACAAAGCTTTCCTTTGTTGCGTTTAAGTGAAATCCCTGACATATTTCTCTAATGTCACTTCCTGGAAAGTAAGTACATTAAGCAGGAGCTATAAGAATTACAATGACTTCATTTGCTTCTCAAAACACATGAAATATCCATTTCAGTAGAGAAATCAAATCCTTTCCATTCAGTCTCAATTTAATAAGCATTCGTTTCTACATATCCTATTTCTGTATTATTTTGCAATATTGTAAAAAGCATAAATGCACAGTGTGGCATTTCTTTTTTTTTATTGTTCCTTTGAACTTTTATGCATATTTTTGTCCTAAACTATGCAATGTTATATGTTTTATTCTAGTTCAGGGACAACCCAGGTTGGCATAAATTGATGGCCTCTTTTTACATGTGTTGCATGTGCAACGCATATAAAACAGGGTTGGGGTAGCTGTAGTTGCAGTTTTCTTTTTAGTCATCCCAATTCCTAGACACCCCTGTTGTGCTTTCTTTCTTCTTAGTTGAGAGTTGCATTGCAAAATCTGGAGAAATACAACAAAGAAAGGATAAACTTGTTCTGAACTTCATCATATCTGGTAACTTGAATGGAATGATAGAGTTGGAAGGGACCTTGAAAGTCTTCTAATAGAACCCCTGCTCAGGCAGGATTTCTGAAAAATGGTTGTCCAATCTCATCTTTAAAACTTCCAGTGTTGGAGCATCCACACTGGATGCCTCCCTCTAGAGGCAAGCCATTCCACTGATTAATTGTTCTAACTGTCAGGAAGTTTCTCCTAGTTTGGTTCTCTCCTTGAATGGTTTCCATCCATTGCATAGTTTCCATCCATTCATTCAACTATTAGTAGAGCGATTCATTAACCTAACAGCATAGTCTGATTTCAATTGTTAAGCAACTTTCCCAAGCCAGCTATTTCCCATCAGCTCTTCAAGGTAACCCATGTAGACCAATATTACTTATTGTAGAAATATAAGTATTAGAATTTTTGACAAGACTAAATGCCCTTCACTCTTCCTTCCTTTAATCTTTGTAAGAAAGAAGGAGGGATGTCTTTGAAATGTTTACTCAGAATATAGTTTTCTCCAGAGTTGGATTTTTTAAAAAATCTGACCATCATCTTCATAGTGGTTCTTCTTCCTATTTCTTAAGGTTATTCATTCTTTCTATTACATCTGGCTAGGAATTCTGGGAGTTATAGTCTCTAAATGCCATGGGTATAGAAAAAGGCTTTCTACTGCAATATTATTTTCATTACATACTGTCCAAAGGATTACTTGGGGAAAACAAATTACTGCGTAATAAATTGTAATAGAAAATAATGTTTTTTTTATGGCTGTTAGGTTGGTTATGTGATTTGAGTATGTTTTCTTTCTGTGTTGTCTCATCCACATGAAAATAGACCTCATAATTCTAAATTCATAAATATAACAGGTCTCTTAGCTTTTCACTCAAAGAATTGGTTTCCACATTCTATTACACCATGCTTTTCTTATACACTATTGCTGCATAAGGTAGAGTTACTTGGATTCACGTGTTGCACAATGCCATAACACCACCCTTCTAAGCTAAAACATAATGGACCATACTTTAGCACAGTGTGATATTCATATCAGATCACATATTACTTATTTATTTAGAAAACATATGTGCTACTTAACATTTTTGAAATAATTGTAGTAAGGAGGGGTCTAATGCAGAAAACTGAATTAGCCATTGTTATTAAGAAATATCCTTCAGAGACACATAAACAGCATTTATGTTGTGTCCAAAGGGATGAAGTGTAGAAGTAAACAATTGTACAGCCGTTAGTTTTCATACATCATTGTGAGCTCTTGAAATTACATAAATTTGGAGGGTAACCACCAGCACTAAAGGCTTCTACTCATACTCACATTTTCTAGGAAAACTATAATTTCTAAATTGTCTTGAAGGGCCACTCTACACACAAATCTATTGTTATTAGTTCTGGGGACTAAAGTTCAGGATTTCAGAGGGCTACTCTACAAAAAAGAAAACGCAATATCCCAACATTGTGTGAGATCATGATGCATATGCATACAGTATAAACTAGGCATATATGATGTATATGCATATAAACCAGGCCAGCATGGTTTTTTCAATATGCTTTGCACAGTGTTTGATCTCAGATGGTCTGTTTTCTAGGCAAAAATGGAGAAAGGATAAAGGGGCTATAAAAAAAAAGAGTATGGAATATATCCAAGTTCTTGGAGCTTAATCTTTGGGTGAAGGTCCAGCAATGTGCCTGGATTTCCAACATCTTCAACACAGACATGTCTTCATTTCTACACCAAGATAATTTTATCAGTCTTATCCTCCCACTGTCCAACAAAGCAAAAACAAGGGGACACTATCAGGAAAAGCAAGTGATGCTACAGAATTAAAGATAGCTCAGGAAGGCAATTCTGTGATACAGGATAAGGAGTTCACAAAAGTATACATCCAAAAATATACCAAATTAGCAAGGACAGCAAAAAAAAAGTAAAAAAAATACAAGAACTACAAGAACAAACATCCTAATTATAGGATGCAAACTATTTACAAAAATCACATTAAAATGCCATGATAAACAATAAAAATTGAGGACAAACTGAATTCTTAGAAGAGCTTAACTCTTAAAAGGACTCCAAAGGTTAGATATGGGCAAAACAATATCTGTTCTCCAATATAATATACTAACACTAAAAATATTAGTAATTTATGGATAAAAAATCTAAATTCCTTATGAAATAAACAAATAGTTGCTAGAAATCACCTCTCCCAACTAAAATTTCCAAATGAGATATTCATATAAAATTCTAAATGAATACATGGAAACATTTTAAGGAAAACATATATAAGCAAAAGAATGCTACCTAGAAACTAAGAACTATTTGTGTAAACGTTGAAACCAATATGAAAATCAGACATAACAGTTTCTGTCTATGGAATTATTGTTATTCAGCTGACAAAGAAAAGATTTTTTTGCAACTCAGATCTAGTAGCCCTGAGGAATTTAGCATTCCACATGGAAGTTGGATCTGCTGCCTGTCATTTAGGCCTCTTTTCTTTAACGGAATTGTTTTTTCCATTGGAACAGGATATAAACCTTAATAAATGCCTTATAAAACTCTTCTGTCTGGTACTGAAATAACTAGATTCACATGGGATGCTCAGCTACAATGTGGCTTGTTTCATTTTGGCCTAGGATAATAAGTAAATGAACACAGCCATTGTGATTGCTAAACAATAGCTTATTACTCAGCGTTACATTTGCATCAAGATATAATGTTTTGTGAATTAACTCATGATTAAAATAAAGTCTTGCATTGTGTGATATGTGAACTTATCCAGTGCAAAATTTTATCCCGTTGAATCTTTGGTCTTCAGCCATAGATAGATTTAGGCACAAGCTGCAACCATTTAAAACACTACCTCTGATTCATAATTTCTGAAATATTTAACTAAAGCAGCAGAAGATTGAGGATGGAATCATAGTGGAGAATTAGGAGCCACTACAAAGACATGCTGGAATGCCCAACAAGACCACAAGCGGGTCCAGAGTTCTTGTGTTTTTGATTACACTTCTCCGCCAGTAATGTTAGCTTGTAGGAGACTAATGAATATTCAGTCTTGTGTTAAATTAAAACATATGCCCATAAGTCTCCCTATATTGAATGATGTTATAGAGCCAGAATGAAAGTAAAGAAAATGGAAGAAAGGTATACAAAATTATGCAGGTGGAGAAAGAAAATATTTAAAGTTAACAATTTTTCATGTAAGAGCTGGATAACACATAGTTCACTCTAGTAAATGAATTTATTTATTTATTTATTTATTTTATTTATTTGATTTGCCAATTGTTTACAAGATAATAAGTATAAGTGTATACATAGTTGTGAATACATGAAATGGGTACATATAAGAAAAATAAAAGAAGAATAAGAGAAACAATAGGACAGGGACGGTAGGCAATGCTACTACTGCTAGCATTTGCTTAATCCTAAATCTAATTTATAAGAAAATTAGAACTAAAAAGAAAAAAGAACGAAAAAGGTATGTAGGCTTTTGAATATATTAAGGTAGAACATATACAGTAAATCAGTAGGCATTCAACTTGTTTTACCTCTGGATGTTAAAAGGGCACGATGTTTCTGTGTTGCTACTCTGTTTTTATGATTGATATTTCAGTATTTGATATTGCTGTTCTGAGCTACCTAAAATTCTGTGGAGCGTAAGGTTTAAATAAAAATAAATAAACATTGATTCAATAAACACTGGAAGTCAGGCCAATATTCTTTGAACCTAACCTAAAAATAAAATGAGGACTAATAGATTGAGAATCAGTTTCTTTTCCAAGGCAATAATCGTCTTGAATCAAACAGTGCATTTGTGATTTAGTATTATTATTATTATTATTATTATTATTATTATTATTATTATTATTATTATTATTATTATTATTATTATATACTCTGTAGTATGATTGTGATGTGGTGTTTGGGCACTGTGCTGGAGTAGCTTTCAAATTTCATTGTATTCGTGGAATGCAATTACAATAAAGGTATTCTATTCTGTTCTGTTCTATTCCATTCTATTTATTCTAACCCACTTTCTTATTGCCTTGTTTCTCAGGTAAACTGCTGATAAACATCCACTATAAGACTTATCCCACCTCTTTCAGAAGTTCCATCCCAAAATGGACCAGAGATGCAGATGCCTCACAAAATGGTAGCTCTGAGTCTCTTGATGTACCTTTGTAGCCTTTGAAATGACCTTTACTGTAAACATGGCCATTTACAATAGCTCCCCTTCCTTTGGCAACTATAATGTATAGGCAATCACCCGAACACGAGAAAGGAATGAAACCAGCTGAAGATTCTCTAAAACAAAGGTGATGAAATGACTTTCTACTTGACTTCAGAGACACACCCGTCGGGTTGCCAAAGCTTCCTCACTCTTTCAAGTTGGCTGGGCTACAATCCAGTACGTCTCTGCGTGTTGCTTAACAAACTCAAGCTGTACTTTCCAAGCAGATAAAATGTATGCTAATCAACAGGTTGAAGGAAAATGTGATCTTGTTGCCGAGGAATGTTCAGAAAAGCTGGAAACACTTAGCTGCAAAAATGACATGTGGCAAAATAATCAATAATTTGCTTAAGAAACCCACATCTGTTTTTCCTTGCTGCAAACAGGGGTTAATAGGCTGTCAGAGGCAGGCGGTGGTAACAAGTTGCACTCAGAGAAACAAAAAAGCCTAAATGGCAGGAAGTTGGCTTGTTCTCCTAGTATAAGTATTTACATTGGCTGCCAACCAGAAAAAGTCATGAAATTACATTGGTTTGTACACTGCATTTTCAAACATAGTTTGGAGGAAACAAACAATATTTTGTGTTTTTTATATTTATATAAATGGAAAAGGCATGGGTGGTTGGAAACACAAGGTTATTCTCTCCCCTTAGATCATTGTGACTTGTTGGTCATATCTATAAGATCAGCCATTGCAGGAAAAGGATTTTAGGAATTAAACAATGTGCTACAGAGTAAGAATATGGATTAACAAAATATGCACTGATCAGTGTTTAAGGAGAAAATAATATATGGAGCACATGAAATTCTAAATGGAATATGGAATTGTTGTTACATGTAAAATTAAGATGCTATCATAAAGCCTCATTCTAAAAAAATATGTAATTGGAAATCAGAGCACAATTTAATTGTAAATAAGAAATGAATATGCGTGCAGAAATGATTGCAGAGACACGACTTTCCATCACTAAACCCTATTGAAAAGGCTGGTTTAAGTGATGATTGGTGACAATCAACTGCAGAATCTGGTCCAAACGTGTGACAAATTACATTTTTAAAAATACTTTTCATATTATTGAACTTCCCTCTTCAAAAATATTCACAGTGATGTTCACTGTTTATGAACCATTGTTCTTGGGCTTAAACTGGTTTTCATGACATCAGTAGTAGTAGCCAGCTTTGACACACAATAGTGTGATTGCATACTGTGTACTTGAAACTTCATTGGCTGAGATTAATTTTAGGGTAACGTAGGAAACACATGAAAGCAATGGCTATCTCAAAGAATAAGGTGAAAAGACATTTTGGGGGAACAATATTTCCCTCAATACCATTATTTGTTTAAGAGGGAGAAAAGTAAATAAAAGAATATTTGGCATAAATATAATAGCTTTGAAAAAAATGAAACAGAAGTTGTATTTAGGATGGGATTATTTGTCCATGGCATTTTTATTTCGGATGAAGTGCTCTGTGTGTGGCGAGGGGAATCTTATATTTATAGTAACTAAAGAAACATACAAAGACAGTTTGGATACACTAAGGGCTATGACTAATGCTTTTTTTAATTCCTAATTCTTATTTAAAATAAACTGAACATATTATACCAGAGACTCTGGAAATGGAGCAACACCTACCTTTGGTACTTGCAGAAAAGATCTGCATGATGTTTGTTGGATAACCAAATGATCATACCTAACATGGCCTTTTGTTCATGCTTCATATCAGCTGTTTTATGTTATTCCACAAAGTTCTATTATTCTTGATTCTGAGTGACAGTGCAAGCAGCCACCACAGGACATTAATACTTCTCTCCTAGTCATTGTTTATATGAATATTTTGTAAAGCCAAGGCTGCCAAATTTCTTAACTTGGAGACTTAAAAATATTTCTCTTTATTTCCAGAGACAACCTGGCAGGCTTTGCTCCAATTCAGTATCAAGTTCCACAGACACAAGCCTGAATTTGGATGTAAAGTTTCAGGACCCAGACATCATCTGGACAGCTTTCTTTGTGACGTGTCCTGTCGAACAGAGCAGGGAATGTACAGAATAAGACAAAGTTTGCTCCCAGGTTGCCATAACTCATACATATCAATGTATGCGTTCTAATAAACACTTAAGTTATTAACAATACAGGTGGACCTCAATTTACAACCACAATTGAGCCCAAAGTTTTTTTATATATATAAAAAAGTTTTTATTTTTTAAGACAAACATATACAAACAATACATAAAAACATAAAACCATCTTCCATTTTATATACATACAGTGTGTCAGCTGGTTTCAAATCTTTTGTGCAATCCTTTCTTAGTCATTGCTCGCAGTTTGTATCAATCTCACATTGTCAAACTAACATATGCTTATATATTTATCAATTGTTAATCATCCATGACTAAACTATTTATTCCATCACTTTATACGAGATATCCCAAAAAATTGTATTATGCTTTCATCCAATGGCTATATATGCCTACATTGTGTTTTATATCAATCTATTAAGCTTCTATAACAAAATTATCTATTCTATTACCTTACCATGCCTTTTTATCCAACCATTGATAAAACAAATTCCATATCATATAAAATTGCTTATCTCCTTGTTCTCTAATTTCAAATGTCAATTTACTCATTTCAGCACAGTCCATAATTTTTTTAATAACTTCCTCCTGCATAGGTATGTTATCATTTTTCCAATTCTTCGCAAATACTGTGTTTCTCACAAAATAAGGCTGGGCCTTTTTTTTTTTTTGAGCCCCCAAAAAACGGCTAGGACGTCTTTTCAGGGGTGAATTAATTTCTCCCCCCCCCCCCGAGCGCACCAGCGTCGTCTCCAACAACAGCGTCTGACTCGCTCCCGCTTTTCCCCCGTCCTCGTAACAACAGGAAAAAAAAGATTTTGAGGTACCTGGGAGCGCCGTGCGCTGCGTTTTGGTTTAATCCCGAGAGGCTGGGTGGGCGTGAGAAGAGCCAAGTGAGCGTCTCTGCTGCTGCTACCCTTGGTGCTCCAGCCTCGGGCTCTGCAAGTTTGCAAAAGTCCCGGTGTGCAGCCCATTCCTGCATTCCAAGCACCCGGGCCGAGCTGCAGCTGCCCCTCTCTCGCCAGCGCCGTCTCCAATAACAGTGGCAGCAGCGGCGGGAACCGTGGAAGTTATGGAGGCGGCTCCCCCACTCGAGAAGTGGCTGAAACGCTTGCACGGTTCCCGCCACTGCTGCCGCTGTTATTGGAGATGGCGCTGGCGAGAGAGGGACTGCTGCAGCTCGGCCTGGGCACTTGGAATGCAAGAATGGGCTGCACACCGGGACTTTTGCAAACTTGCAGAGCCCGAGTCTGGAGACCAAGGGTAGCAGCAGCAGAGACGCTCACTCGGCTCTTCTCACGCCCACCCAGCCGCTTGGGATTAAACCAAAACGCAGCGCGCGGCGCTCCCAGGTACCTCAAAATGTGTTTTTTTCCTATTGTTAAAGGGATGGGGGAAAAGTGGGAGCGATTCAGATGCTTTTGTTGGAGACGGTGCTGGCAAGAGAGGCGCCAGCTCCGGTGGGAACGATGGAAGCTATGGAGGCCTGAGAAGCAGCTGAAATGCTGCCGGACATCCACACCCATGCCGCCCGCCTACTGACCCGGGTAAGGGAGGGGTAAGGGAGCCCTCCATGCTTCACCATGGTGTTAGGAGCAGCTAATGGTGAGGCGTAGCTGCCCACGGAGCACTCCTAATGGCAAGTTCCCCCCCTCCTTTCCCCCCCAATTTTGCATGTTTTAAACTAGGCCTAAATTTGGGGGTAGGGGCTTAATTTCATTTTATGCCTAGAAAACATGCTGGGTCTTCCTATTGGGAGGGGGCGTATTGTTGGAGAAACATGGTACAATTCTGGCCACTGTTAAAACATTTACAATTAAATATTTCAGCTCTTTGTTGTATGTTTCTGGTATGATTCCCAACGAAAAGATCTCTGGTTTAAAGTCTATATGTTGTTTTATCATTTTTTCCAACCATGTGTGGATTTTAGTCCAATATTTCTTTGCGTTCGAACATGTCCACCACATATGGTAATATGAGCCGGGTATCTGATGACATTTACAACATTTATGCAATTTATTCTTGAACATTCTCGCAAGTCTCGTCGGGGGTAGATGCCACCTGTAAAACATCTTATACAAATTTTCTTTATATGCAGTTGACATTGTCATTTTATAATTTTGAGACCATAATTTTTGTCATTTTTCTAAATCAATCCCATATCCAAAATTTTCCCCCCAAGCAATCATCATTTCTTTAACTTGTTCCTCCTCCAGTTTAAATTCTAATAAATGTCCATAAAGTTTTTTAATTACCTTTTCATCAGTACCCATAAAAATTTTATCTAAATCAGTCAACTTGTCATAAATACCTTCTGCTTTAGAATCTTTATAAAACCTAGATTGCATTTGCAAGTATGAAAACCAGTTCATTTTTACACTTTGTTCTTCCAACGCTTGCATAGATTTAAGTTCACCCTTTTCATTCAACATCTCACCATATCTGTTTGTTCCTTTTTATATATTATTGGATAAGAAAAAGCTTCAATAGTTGATGTCCATAGTGGAATTTTTAAGTAGTATTGTCTTTTTATCTTCTCCCAATTCAAAAACAATGCCTCTTGAATATAATGTCTTCTAAAATACCCCTGTGATTTAGTACCCTTATACCAGAGGAAAGCATGTGATCCCAACAGTAAGTCATGCCCTTCTAAAGTCAATAGTCTACTGTTTCTTAGTGTTATCCATTCCTTTATCTGCATCAAACTCCCAGTTGGGCAAGGCAAACCCTCCTCTTATTCTTGCATCTTGTATCAGTTTTAATTTTATTCTTGCTTTTTTACCCTGCCAAATATATTTCAACACAATTCTATTTAAATCTTCAAAAAACTAATCGGATAGGAATTGTCTGGAATAGATATAAAACTCTAGGCAATACATTCATCTTAATTGTAAATATTCTCCCAATCAATGATAGTTGTTCCCATTTTATCAAGTCTGTCGCAATCTGCTGTTTGAGTTTAACATAATTGTCCTCCTTCAGTGTGTTACATCTTGATGTAATATATATCCCTAAATACTTAACCTTGTTTGTGACCTGTATTTTTAAAATTTCTTCCAACTCTTTCTTTTGTCTTGCTAACATATTCTTTGTAAATATCTTTGTTTTATCTTTATTTATTTTCAGAACTGCTACTTTTCCATATTCTTCTATTTTTTCTATTAATTTAGGTGCTGTTTCCAGTGGATCTTCTAGTATAAATACCAGGTCATCTGTAAAAGCTTGCAATTTATATTCCTCCTTTTTAATTTTCATTCCTTTTATCTCTTTTTCTTCTCTGATGTTCCTATTCAACACTTCCAACGTTAACACAAACAGCAGAGGTGACAAAGGACAGCCTTGCCTTGTCCCTTTTCTTATATCTATAGATTCTGTTAATTCTCCATTCACCATCACCTTTGCAGTTTGTTCATGATATATCATTTCAATGGCTTGAATAATTTTTTTTACCAAAGCCCATTTGTATCAATTGAAGTAAAATAAATCGCCAACTCACATTGTCAAAGGCTTTTTGTGCATCTAAAAACATCAGGTCCATTTGCTTCTCAGGGTATGCTTCATAATATTCCAAAAATTGAGCCCAAAGTTTTTGTTGCTAAGCAAGGTAGTTGTTAAGTGAGTCATGCTCCATTTTATGACCTCTTTGCCATGGTTGTTAAGCAAATCACTATAGTTGTTAAGTGAATTGTTAAGCAAATTTGGCTTCTCCCATTGACTTCGTTTGTCAGGATCTCCTTAAGAAGGTTAATGACCATCCCAGGATCCTGGGATGCTCCAACTGTAAATACATGCCAGTTGCCAAGCATCTAGGTTTGATCATGTGACTGGGGGGATGCTGCAATGGTCATAAGTGCAAGGACTATTCATAAATCACCTTTTTAGTACTATTATAACTTTGAATGGCCATTAAACAAATGGTTATAAGCAGGGATAGGGTTAAAAAATTTTAACAACCAGTTCTGTGGGCAGGGCTAGGTGGGTGTGCCTAGGTGGGCATGGCCATGTGACTGGGTAGGCATGGCTTCTTCTCTTTTTTTGCAGCAACCCCCCTCCCCATTTTTTTTTTGCCTCCTGGGCCTCAGGGAAGCCTCTTGGGTGAAGCAGTAGAACTGGTCCAAACCAGTAGAATCCCACCCCTGGTTATAAGTTGAGGGTTACCTGCAGTGTTTCTTGTATCAAAACTTAAAATGAAATCCTAAGTATACTTTAATAAGATTGACTTCCAAAGAATTTACAAGTTAGCAGTCACTGAAGTGGGTAGTTTATTGTTTTAAAATACTTTTTTAAAAGAAATAATTCAGAGATTTCAGCCAAACCTGTGAAGTTAGCCTTGAGTCCGTTAAATACAAAGAATTTTGGATAAAACCCACTGAGCATTGTATCAAGAATATGTTCCTCAATGTCTTCAACATGGCATCACTTCTAATTTTTAAAAGTTCTTAAAAGTTCAGGGAGCTAGTCAGCGATGTACCCGCCTTGAAAATAGTCCATGTTCAACTGATTAGCAAGGTCAAACAACAGGAGCAGACGATGGGAAACGTTTTACAACATTTTGTATTGGGTCATAAAATGATTTATGATGATTTTTGTGTCATAAAATGTTTTCTAAAGTTTGCTGAATTTCAATTGCACAGAAGTCACGGGTCCCCAATTTTGGATTCTGTAAGTTAGCCCATTTGAGATATCTTAGTTCAAAAAGTTTCATCTGCGATGCACCCGGGTAAAGGTTACAGTCACAAAAGTTTTAGTAATATAGAGGTGGACATCATCTTTCTGGCATTTTTCCCCTCAGGCTCCAGATTTTATTAACATAGGATAAGAGAAGGTGGTTCGTTTTGCTTTTTTGTTTTGTTTTAATCTTTCTTTGCACATTCAGAGGTCTGAAAAACGAAAAGACAAAAATGAAATGGCCCCTTGGTGTCCATGCACAGATTAATCTATAAAGTTCATTTCTGAACATGCAGATCACATCTGACATTGCCAGTACGGAAGATTGTAAAACAATATACTCCACATTCCTAGGACATGGCTGCCTTTTTACATCTCTTTTCTTTTCTTCCAGCGAGTGGAGTTTTCCACTCTGTAGAAAACAAAACTGGTTATGGTCCCAAGGCGGACATTTTACATCTGCTTGTTGAAAGTTACTCCTCCCTCCACTTAGGTGATAAATTATATGTATTTTGGGGTCTGCTTTCTCAAAGCATTCTTTCTCTCATTCCGGAGAGGACGCCTCTGCTCAGACATTCAGATTCTTAACAAAGACAGCTCTGCTGTTCCTTGATCAAGATACTGGGCTTTGCATAATTTCCCCAGCCATCTGCTTGCCCGCATTTTTTATTACTGACTTAAGTTCAGGAAAGGAACAACATATCACTCACTTCAAAATAGACTCTCCCCCAGGTATCTGAATCTATGAAAAAAAAAACCACGGATGCATTTTTATTATCATTTTTGTACTGCTCTTCTAATCTTTCTTTCGATCTCCAGTTATTAGAAGCCTGTGATCAAGGCAGCTGTTGAAGAAGCAACTGTCTTTCTGTAAAAGAAATTGCGCATTAGTAGATCCCAGTTTCTATCATCAGGAAGCTAATTAAATGATGCTAGGGTGTTGTTGTTTTTTTTTGGTCTGGGCAGGTGCTTAGAAGAATATGACTATGTTTGTCATTAAAAAAAAAAAAAAAAAGTACACTCTTGCACATACCCGGAGTATTTTGTGGGTTGATCATATTGCCTGACAGATTCTTTCTGGGAGACTCTAAGGGAAATTATGATAAGTGAGAGTATAATTCAATTAATTAATTCAAGCTTAATTCAATATTATATTTTTTAAAAAACCTGAGGCAACTTAGGGATCTAAGTAGCAGACCTTTCTTGTATGTATACAAGATGTGAGAAAATAAAAATATTTATCCAACTACTTCATCAACAAGTGACCAGCCACATATAAAACCAGTAACTACTCCGAAATATACTATCACTTCCAAAAATCTAGATTATTAACCTTGGCAACTTTTAAAAAGTTTTTTTAATATTGTGTACTTAGATTTTTTTTTTAAAAAAAAAAAACTGCCTTTAAATTTTTTTTAAAATAAATAATAAATATCTAAAGGCAGTAAATATATTTAATATTCTTTCTCTTTCTATTTTCCACACAATAACAACCCTACAAGGTTAGTTGGGCTGAAAGAAACTGACTGGCTCAAAGTCACCCAGCCAGCTTTCACAAGCATAAATTCCAACTCCCAGAATTCCCCAGCAAGCACTCTGGCCAGAGGTGGTATTCAGCAGTGTTATATACTGAGCATGGGCACAAGGAACGGAGACGAGGCAGAGAACTAGTGAACTTCAACTCTTTATTAATGAATAAGAACAGAGCAAAAACCCTGGGCAGCAGCAGCTCTTTTATAGAGCTGGCTGCTGACCCGTTAACCAGTGAATTGCGTTCCAACGTTTAAATTGTACCCAATGAGAGATGTTCAACTAATAGCCAATCAGGCTGCTCCGTAAGGACCAATCCCTGCTCGCTATTCATGGGCCAATCAAAGGTGCAGGATTACGAGCCTGCTTTTCTCGTAAGGTTGACAAGTTTTTATTAAATAGTTTTTATTAGTTCATAACAAGCAGGTTCTGACCAGTCCTGGAGAACCAGTAGCGGAAATTTTGAGTAGTTCAGAGAACCAGCAAATACCACTTCTGACTGGAGATTTTACAGGATCCTTCCACCTACCACGCCCACCAAGCCACACCCACAGAACCGGTAGTAAAAAAAAAAAAATTGAATCCCACCAGTGTCTCTGACTAAGGAATTCTGGGAGTTGAACACCACACAACATTACCAAAGTTGAGAAATGTAGATCTAGATGTACATAAAAGTTCATAGACTATTGACCTTTCTCATTCTTAATTCAGTATACAGTCAAAGGGCAATGGTTAGGATTGCGAGAGACAGTAGCTACAGCAGTAGAGAATTGTCCAGTGGGAAGATATGTTAACTTATTGTCATTGTCCAGGCTGAATACCTTTCAAATCATTGCCAAAATGTTTCAGTGCAGACTGGATTTTCTTATTCTGGTTTAAAGTTAAGCCACTATGAATACAGGACACAAGCATTTCAAAACTAAGGACATATATAAACATTGTAGGATTAAATGTCTATGGAGATTTTCAATCATCCAGGTCACTGTTGACCCAAAGGTGCTTTCTAAAAAGCAAGTGGACTTCCTTGGTTCTTTTTCACTTAAAAGTTTCACTTCTCATCCAAGAAGTTTCTTCAGTTCTGAAGAGCCTGCAGAAGCTTCTTGGATGACAAGTGAAATGTTTTCAAGAAAAAAACCAAGAAAGTCCCTTTTGGAAAAGTACCTTTGGAACATTGTAGGACTACCATATCTGGGCTCTAAAAATATGGACAGCCACTAGATGGCAACAAACAGTTAGCATTTTCTTCATTGCTTTGCTGCATCTGGTCATCTGGATTTTTGTAGCTTAGAAGCCCAATGCAAACGGAATTTAGAAAATCTGATCTTGGCAGTGATTTTTAGGCCACTAAAGATAAGTACACCTACTTGTCACTTCAGTCAAAAGGGATTATAATACCAGATCCCCATAAAAAAAGCAGAGCAATTCTCTTTGTCAAGTGTTCACTATGTGAACAGCCCACTTTTTACTAACTACTAACTATCCTTTCTTCACTCAGCTAAGAGAAAGAATGACTCCTTATCCAGTGTCCATATTCCACTCTTAAAACCTCTGTTTTCCACTGGTAGAACTAGTAAGCGGTGTTTTATTTAGTGAATGTAGCTCATTATTAGCCAAAAGTAAGCTCCCATTCTTCCTTAACAGATATTTAAAGCTATTGATAGACATTCATATTTTTTTAAAGCAGGAGTGTGTTTTTATTCACTTAATTTGTAATGGTGCGTACATCCGTAGATAATACAGACAGACATTTTCTGTTTTCAAACTTGCTCCTTTTTAGAACTTCAGATGTATGCATGCTTATACTCGACTGAAACAAACAATGAGATGTCTTTAAGGTAAAACATACATGATCTTTCAAATCTTTACTTTCCCCAGAATTACATCTTTTTGCATTAGTGTGCGTGATATATAATGCCTTAGGAACACAGTAGCTCTTGCACTGAAGTGTTAATTGTAGCTGAAGTGTAATTAAGTGTAATTAAAAAATAGCAATGAGCAAAGAAAAAAAAATACTTCACCTGTGTATTTTTTCACAGCTTGCATCTGGTCCAAAAGACTTTTTATCAATGCATATTTTTCAAGACAGAGCTCCAATGCTAGAGAAAAATATATTCAAAGAACTGAAGACTAGTAGAGTTGAACTCAGCCGGAGCTGAGTTTGACACCAGTAAAAGTAGTGTACCAATCTCATTAAAAGAATTAATGGAAGAGGGAGAGATATCCTAGAAAATACTGCTTCTGTTTTCAGAAGCAGAAAATCATTTTAAAAATGATTTTAAAAATCAAAGTTATGCTGCCAGTTGAAATGGGCATCCCCTGGAAGCTAAATTTTCCCTGAAGATTTTGAACAGAAAACCATAACTGTGAATAAAGCATTTAGTAGCATGCTGATGTTCATAGAGATATTTCAAAACATGTTATACTGTATATAGTCCAACAATACCTCGCTTTAGCTACCCCATTCCAGTCTTTGTGTTTTGTTTAAACTGTCCACAAGAGCAACAAAAAACATCTGGAGTTGCAAGGCTGTAAGCATCTGGGTCCTAACTGCAAGAAATCTTTCCTATAGGAATAGAAGTATAAATGCTTTTTGCCAGAAGATCTAATAAACCAAAAGGAATTTGAAAGTGGCACACTAGAATCAAAGTCCAGCTGGTATTCATTTTCCAACTGCATAACTGAGTGGTAATTAATAACAAGAAAACAAAAATATCATTTTACAGGTAGTCCTCGACTTACGACCACAATTGAGACCAAAATTTATGTTGCTCAGCAAGAAAGTTGTTCAATGAGTTTTACCCCATTTTACAACCTTTCTAGCCACAGTTGTTAAGTGAATCACAGTGTTAGTAACACTTAACCTGGCTTCCCCACTGACTTTTCTTGTCAGAAGATTGTAAAGGGGGATAGTATGACCCCAGGACACTGCAATCAGTTGCCAAACGTCTGAATTTGGATCGTGTGACTAGTTATAAGTCTGGAAAATGGTTGCACGTCACTTTTTTCAGTGCTGTTGTAACTTCAAACAGGCATTAAATGAATGGTTGTAAGTCAAGGACTACCTGCATGGGAAACTTTTCTGTGATATAAGCCCATGTCTGGCTCATTTGTGTTTATGAATGAAAGCAATGTAATACGCATTATTAAAAATTGTTATTAAAACTATTTACCTTACCTGTTATATAAATTGGGGAGAAACATTTACAGATGCTTCACACACTTTTAAAGGTAGGGTACAAATTTATGGAGATTTTAAACATCTCTAAAAAATACTTGTCAAACTGCAATACTACTAACAGGAACAATAGAGATGGCTGGATTTTTACACATCCGCACACCACTTGTCAGAAAGAAGGTAAATCAAAATGGTGATATATCCTTTCTTAAAACAGCAGCATTCTTTTTGGAATGTAATCTCCAGGCTGCCTGAAGGCATTTCACAGAAATTTGCTTGCTTTGTCCAAAATCTGAAAAAAAATGAATGCATCTTAATTCTATAATAGGAATTTGTGGTTGCTGTCAGATGTAAAGTCCGGGATTATTGGAACCAAAAGATGTCAGTCAATAAACCAAACTTCCTAGTCAGTTCTATTAAATCTCTATTTACTCAGTGTATTAGTTGTAATATATTTGTCAAGCCAACATCTTCTGCCTAGAGGTTGTGCTAAACCTCTGTTCAATCTGATTTATACTTACTTGGCTCAGAATTTATATCCACAATAGCTGGAAGAACTGTTTAGCATCCCACAATATTATTAACAGTGTGTCTTTGCTGGCATCTTCAAAAGTATTGTCAGCTAGTTCCTCTTTATGGGATAAAATGCTGAAGTGCATCTGTATGAATATATATGGAGGTCATTGTCATTGCTGAGGAATTGTTGGCAGAGGTATTTTAGCTGTGGAATATGGAATTTTGAAAAAAATATTAAAACATTGCTGTCATCCTGCACCTGGCATTAAATAGTTCTTAAAAACATAGTAAGATAAATGAACAGCATTATTTTAATTAAGCATTCAATGGATGGATATAAATATATCTAGACCTCTTCTTCTTTCTATCCCATTCAGACATTAAAGATAAGAGTGGGCAAACTTTTGCAGTTCAGCATTAAACTTCTAAATTTTATTTTATTTTATTGTTACTATGCCTCCCAGAGCCACGGAATTTGTGTGTATGAAGGTTTGCAGGGGAAGATGGGTATATGGAAAGGCTGAATTTGGCATTATTTAACCATAAAAAGACATTAACAAAATCAGTGAGTTTATTTCAGAACATCAGTGACACACATAGATCATATGACTGACGTGGGCCCTTTCGTAACAGCAAATGCTTGACCTTTGGCATTATGCTGTTGTGCTATTTGGACATTCGCCTTGCCGCTGGCCTCATCCCAGCTGTCCACCAGCCATTCATTGCCCGTTATTGCCACTGGTGTTCCTGTTCAATGTTTCCTTTGTAAGTCAGTGGAGAGGAATGGTTGTTTTTGATTTATGGTACAGGTGCTTAATCTCTGCTATGGGATTAATTCTGTGTCAGCCCATTGAGAGTCCATTAAGGGAGAGATGGGGAGGCTGGTTTAGCATTTAAGTCTGCTTTCCAGAGTTACTGTATTGGTAGTCCTCTACTGACAACAGTTTGTTTAGTTCGAAGTTACAACGGCACTGAAAAGGGGGACTTATGACCGTTTTATCACATTTTACAACGGTTGTAGCATTCCCTTGGTCACATGATCAAAATTCGGATGTTTTACAAATGGTTCATATTTATGATGGTTGCAGTGTCCCAGGGTCACGTGATCCCCTTTTGCGACCTTCTGACAAGCAAAGTCAATGGGGAAGCCAGATTCATTTAACAACCAGGTTATTGACTTAATAACTGCAGCGATTCATTTAAGAACTATGACCAGAAAAGTCAAAAAAATGGGGCAAAACTCATTTAACAACTGTCTCACTTAGCAACAGAACTTTGGGGCTCAATTGTGATTGTAAATTGAGGATTACTTAAGTTGAGGAGCCTCGGTGGCGCAGTGGTTAGAGTGCAGTACTGCAAGCTACTCCTACTGCAATTTGGCAGATCAAATCCCACCAGGCTCCAGGTTGACTCAACCTTCCATCCTTACAAGGTGGGTAAAATGAGGACCCAAATTGTTGGGGGCAATATGCTGACTCTGTGAACCGCTTTGCGAGTGCTGTAAAGCACTATAAAGTGATATATAAGTCTAAGTGCTATTGCTAGTGCTATTACTGTATTCTCCTAGAATCACAGCATTCTCCTAACAGAATTCAAATTCAGAAGCCAGATTCACTTAACAACCATGTTACTAACTTAACAACTGCAGCGATTCACTTAAGAACCGCAACAAAAAAGTCATAAAACGAATCACAGAATCACAGCATTAGACTCCAAGTGGTCCTCCTAACAGGCAAGGATGGGTGGAATGCCTTATAACACTGGCTGAATTTTTATCTTTCCCCGAAAGGAGAAAGAATTCTACATGGATGAACCAAGAAAGGTACATACTTGCTGACTGCTTTGTTTTTAGACTTCTGGTATTCATCAGAGGAGGAACAGTTAACTCCCACTTGCAAGTCCTCCCTGGTCTCTTCTTGATAAATACCAGAAGATTAAGGGAGGAAAGGCAGCTTAAAGAGCAGGACATAACTTCTTCCATCACACAAGGAATTCCTTACCCGTCTGATTCCCCTGTGACTTTTTCCCTTCCTGAGACGGCAGGAAATGGTGAGGGGAGAACTGGTATAAAGGCACCACAGCTGTTCCTGCTTTTTGAGAACTTGTAGAAGGGAGTCCTTTGGGGCAGCCAAAAGAAGAAGGTTTTAAAAAGGAAATAATAAATGAAATATTTTAAATGTGATCTTTATTTCTAAAAGAGGAAATCCCCCATCCGAATGTAGACTACATATACTTATACAGGATATATTTTAACTATTAAAAAAAAAAACCACTGATCCTTCAGTGTTATCATGACACAAATCTGTAATCAAATCAAACTATTATCAATGCATAGAATACTTTATGTGGGATTATTCATTGTTCATGTTTTTAGATCAGAACAATTAGCAAATTTATTTAGAAAGAACAGTTATTTTTAAAGAAGAAATACAATAATTTGGAACCAAACAAAACTTCAAGGTTTAACTGGCCAGGAAACTAACTTAGTCTGCTTAGAAATCTAGATATATTTAAACACATTGGTGGAGTTTTTTCTGAGATTATTATCTCTTTTTCTACAAGGGGCTTCATTCTTAAAAACTACATCATAGGAAGTTGCAACACGATCTCTTCCATGTTGGGAATACCTGACCTACTGTAAGGTGAGGATTTTGTTTGACTAGTTACTATATATATTTAAAGGAAGTAGCAATTTGGCCATCTTGGAAGTAGCTTGTCTTTTCCAAAACTATTCTGAAAGATGACGTGGTCTGCAGACTTCAAAGATGAACCAATCCCATGACAATCAAAAAGTACTAGATTAAAGAATTTGGGGAGCCAGTGCAAAACTAAATTTGGAGGCTTCTCTTAGCATGCAGAGGGGACATGGTGACCTACCAGTTCAGATGCTGGGCTTGTTAACCAGAAGGTTGGCAATTCAAGACCCAACATCATGTGATGGGGTGAACTCTCGTTCTTGCCCCATCTCCTGATAACCTAGAAGTTCGAAAGCATGCAAATGCAAGTAGATAAGAAGGTACCACTTCGGTGGGAAGGTAACAAGATTCCATGTGCCCTGGCATATAGTCATGCCACCCAGATGACCACGGAAGCATCTTCAGACAATGCTGTGTTCCTCAGCTAAGAAACGGAGAAAAGTACCACCCTCTAGAGTTGGAAGCAACTCAACAGAGGAAATTATTACATTTACCTTTACTTAGTATGCACAGTACTAAATTAACATATCTTGTATGCCAACTATCTCCCCAATTTATTTGCAAATTCAAAATGTCTTTGTTTTACACAGTTCATCTTTATTTCTGTCTGTCTCATTGATAACATAGATAAGTGCCTCTATAAAAGTTTAATTTGGTGAATACTGTCATTCATAAAGAAATTTTGCCTTTTTTAAATCTTATGCAGAATCATTTGTATTTTCTGTTGGCTTTTCTTTTTAAATTCACCATTCCGTTGTATTAAAATATCCTCTTACAAAAACTTTTCTTATATACCAAACTATCCTTACTTACATGCCTTTATTGAGATTAATTCCAACATTCCTTTAACTGTTTTTTACAGTCTTCCCCCACTTTTTCTTTCTGCAACAACATCTCATTCAATCTTCATCTAACAGATACCTTGCAGCTGTTCTCAAGGTACATATCTGAACCTTGGGAGCAATTTAAGGTAACGTGTGTGGAACTGGTATAATTATTTCACATTGTTTACTGGAGTGATGGAAGGAGGAGGAGGGGAAAAAATACACAAACCAGGTTCAGAAAGTATTGCTTGCCAATTTACTCCATAACATACTGAAGGCCAAATTTAATTCCATATCAACAACTTAAAGCATGTGTTAATGAAAGCAGACAGTTTGTTTCTGCAGAGTAGCAATAAAAGGTTAATCAGAATTCTCAATCATAGAAATTAATTATTTCAGAATGTTTCTTCTCTATCTATTTCTTCTTTCCCTCTCAACCCAATAGTCACACATACAATATGTCAGAATTTACAGCATCAGATAATCACATCAGTCCCACTAAAAGCCGCCAAACTAGAGCTACCTAAACACCTAAACCCTGGTGTCTGGAACAGCCAACAATGAAACAAGGAGCAAGATGATAATGAAATTCTGTCTGGTTGCGCCCTCCCAACTCAGAATGAATTCCAGATGTTGAAGGAAAGACCTATACATGTGCCTTTCATCTGGAATCAGACCTGTGATCACACAGGACAATGCTACCCTGGCAGGAAGGAGAGACAGCTGGAAAATGTAGCCTTGAATGTTGCTTTGCAGTTGATATAGATTCTCAGATTGAGAGCAGGGTTCAATCTTGAGATGGCTCTTGGCAGAACAGTCCTGTCATTCAGCAGTAGTTCTGCCAAGTTTCTGGGATTCTTGAGGGTACCTAAGAAGACTTTAAATGAACGAGCTGGATTTTTAGAACAAAAGATTGGGTAGAATATTTGAAATAAGGTTGTAATCTTTTGCTCACTTTAGACGTGAGGTATCTCTTTACAGACACGTGTAGCATTTCGAGCTCAATATTTTACGAACGTATCATTAACTTAGAATTAAACTATTAAAAGTTGGACTTATTATTATTATTATTGAAATAATTACATCTCTTTTCGTGTTTGAGATTCATAAGACTTTCTACTAAGCAAACCGGAATGGCCATCACTTTGCAGCTTTCTTGCCATGAAATAATTGCTTTGAAGTTCTAGCAGGAGACCCCAGCTATGGAATACTTTTGAGAGAAAGAAAGTACAAATCTGTTATATTCTGGGCATGGGCGCAAGGAACGGAGACGAGGCATTGAACGGTGAACTTCAACTCTTTATTAACGATCAGGAACAGAGCAAAAACCCTGGGCAGCAGCAGCTCTTTTATAGGGCTGGCTGCTGTCCCATTAACCAATGACTTACGTTAAAACGTTTAAATTGTACCCAATGAGAGACGTTCCGCTAATAGCCAATCAGATTGCTCCGTAAGGACCAATCCCAGCTCGTTATTCACGGGCCAATCAAAAGTGCAGGATTACGAGTCTGCTTTTCTAGCAAGGTTGTCAAGCTTTATTAATTACGTTTATATTAGTTCATAACAAAATCCATCTGGGGTGGTTGTCTTCTTCCATTCACAATGAAACTTCAGGTGGGATGCACATGGAGTACCAAAGAAGGAAGGGGACATCCACCTAGTGAGCTAGATTCACTGAACCAACCCTGGTTATCAATAGGATAAAGGCGGCGTCCTCACATCTGTCCTACCATGAAATATTTTCCTCTTTTTAATTGTTTACATTTAAAGAAATATTGGAAAGCCATTATGTGAATGAGATCAAGACTCTGGTGGATTGTCAGAGATGGTATTCAGCAGGTTCTGACCAGTTCTGGAGAACCGATAGCGGAACCAGTAGTAGAAAATCAGCAAATACCACCTCTGACTGGCCCCGCCCCCATCTATTCTCTGCCTCCTGAGTCCCAGCTGATTGGCTTGGTCTTCTTTTTTTGCCCTGCACAGGAGAACGGAGCTGGAAAGCAGGTTAGCAGGATGGGGAGGGAATGAGATTTTTCAGTAACCTTCCCCTGGAGTGGGGAGGGAATGGGGATTTTGCAGTATCCTTCCTCTGCCATGCCCATCAAGCCACGCCCACCAAGCCACACCACGCCCATAAAGCCATGCCCACAAGACCGGTAGTAAAAAAATTTTTGAATCCCACCAGCGTGGATTGTCCATCTGCAGGATACTTTTCCAAAACACAAACTTAACTGGACCAAACTGGATGCAGGTAAAGGACACAGCAAAATAAATAACAGGTTTTAAAATAGGCTAGAATTGGATAGGGTCAGCAGAGAATTTTTTTTTTTTTAACATTTCCTATGGAAGAGGAAGAGACAGATAAGCAGCAACTTAGCTCTAAATATGTGGGAATTACCTTGAAAAATAGAGAACAGCCACATTCAGGGCTACAGGGTTGGATAAGTGGCAGGTTGGCCTGCAGAAGGAATGTGAGCATGGCAAATGTCTTAGAAGGGATCCTCCGTGTTCTTGGGTTGTAAAGGTGATGTAGAAGATATGTCCTTTCAGATGTCTATGGAGATTCTCAATCATCCAACTCATGATTGTCCCTGTTCTGTCGCCAGTAAAGAGACTCGCAGACCGGAGTTGAATTCAGCTCTTTAATAATAACAATAACTTCAACTGCAGTCAAACCGCAGCAGCCCTTTTTATAGCAGCTGCTCCATGGCCCGCAACCAATGACATTTAGTTAAACTTCCCGCCGCTATTGGCGGCCAATCAGGTACTAACGTTACTAACCAATTGTATCGTTGCTTCTGTTAACCAATAGGAACATCGCCCTAGAAATCTTTATTTAAATACACTACAGTCCCAAAGGTTGTCTCATGGTTGGAAAGAAAGAAAGTCCAGTTGCCTTTTGGAAAAGTACCTTTGGGGCATGTACTTCCAAACCTGCAAGATTCTGTTAATGTAACCTTACACTAAAGAGTGATTGCATTTCTGGATGTGCTTCTTGCCTGGACTGTCTCTAAAGGCTGACATCATGCAACCATTATTTTTAAGGAGATGAAAGGAACTTTCCTTAGGTTGTTTCATGTTACATTAATGTCCCTCTGAGTTAGAACTATGGAAAGTAAAAAAGATGCTCTGAAAACAACGGGAATTGTACTGTATATAACAAAATGTATAGATGTGTCAGATCAGTATTCTAATTTTTAATGACCATATCATCAGCACGTACTTAACTATACTGCTAATCAGAATGTCATTGAATACTTCGCGAAATGTTTAGCTGAAATCAAGCATTCGTACAATCAAAAATTTGCTCGTTGCTTCACTGTTCATGAATATTTCAACAAAAACGAAAGGACAACAACGCGCTTCAAAGAACTATCCAGTAACGCAAGGTAAAACTTCTGAAACTCAGGCTTCAGTATGAATAGCATGAAGGATAAGATAAGACAGCTGTGCCTACACATCACAACAGTTTAAGAAGATAAGAGGCATTCACATGTATATTCCCCCATATCCTTACAGAAAAAGAGCATTTCTGCTCTTTTTAATTAAACTGCACTTAGCTGTTATCAGTAATCCCCTCAGTAATTTTTAAGCAAAAACAGATTGTTGCAAGTCTATTGCATATTCTCTTTTCTATAATAATTATATTAAAGATAATAACTGTAATAGTAAAAACTAAGGCAAACTAAAAGGAAATGTAGAACAGCTACTTCTTAAACTAGAGACAGAATCAGGGAAGTTAACTGACATTGGTATGGCATTGAGGGGAAAAAGGGGGGAAGGTGAGGGTTGTATGCATAGCAGCTGTGTCCGAAGGAAGGATCAAAAAAGTTAACTTGATGGTTGTGGCATGTGATCAAAGCCATGTCCCTTCTGTGTACATGTTGATGTTACATGCATGTCCAAAGGGTCATGGCTTGAATTACTCTGTTGTCAACCCGAGTTATGTGCCATGGTGCATTTAGTGCTTTCTAATAAATACATTTAGGACTGCAGCCTGAACTGGTACATTATGACCATTACTAAATACATAAAACTACCCCAAGAAACCCTGTGCTCTTAGCTTTAAATTTAACAGAAGGAAGCTAATCTCTTTGGCCAAAATTCTGTGGTTCAAATAAAATAAATCTCCATTTGTCATCAGTTGTATGGATGCTCCAACTTATAAAAGGCTGAAAGTGTAGTCCACAAAGTCAACACAGTATATTTAAAACAGCCTGACTCAGTCATATTGGAAGTACAGAATCCAAGCCAAGTATCCTTAATAGCAGTTGACCTCTCTGTGGCTTGTGGGTAAAATGAGGATTTCAAGGTATAGCTTACCATCCCACATCATAGGATAAATATTACCCTTAAGTAAAAACAGGAAATATTTGGCTATTACAAAGGTCAACAATATGTGAGCAAACATAAACATGCAGTGAAATCTGAGTTTTATATTTTCTTTTAAAATGGTTGATAAATTTCTTTTTAAAGAAGCATTTTCTCTCTTTCAAAGCAGAGAATAATAACATTTTTTAAAGATAATTTATGATGCAATACTAAACATGGGGTAAGCAGGTAAGATGGTAGGCTTGTTGTGAATTGATTTTCCACCTTCCTCAACAAGAATAAACAATTCTAGCAGTGTGCCGCCTTCTCTTCAAATACAACAAATGATCTCTTTTCATATCCCATCACTTATCTACAATTTGTATAAACAAATTGATAAAGAATTCTCATTTCAGTCCTGTTTTCAACAAACGTCCCTTAAGGGTTACCAAAAATAACAACACACCTGTTTTAAGCTTGATTAAATAAACCATCTTTCTTTTACTTCTAACAATTTTAATCTTAGCCTATTCAAGGGCTAAAGTCATAGAATCTTATTTCATTTCTTTTCATTTTTTTTCTCTTTGTTGACAGCCTACAAGACTAACATGGAAAAAGATGCTACACTGGACATTTTAAAACCAGCTGGTATTTTAATAATTAAAGGGATACATAAACACACAACTCTATCACATATTTCAACTGTTATTTTACTATATACCCACTCAGCACAAACTGACAAAATCCCTCTCCTTTCTCACACATTTATAATGTGTGTGTGCCCCATTCGTACTCCGTCTCAGAAAATCTGATGTTTTTAGTCTAACAAACAGGGCGAAGAGTGGGGAGTCTCCAGAGCGAAACAGGTCACTTCTGTCCATGCAACTAGTGATATTTTCTTATTACAAAGATCAGAGCCCTTAGTTGATGACAGTTTATAAACTGCAAACTGGCTTAAGGTTTATCTTTCCATTAACTCTTGTCAATGGGAGCAGGGAAGGGTTGAATATATTGAGGGCTGTATCTTTGCCACTGAGACTCTTCAAGTTACTGTAGTTTGTTTGGATTTCACTTCTCCTAATTGCTGCCATTTCCACGGATGATTTGGCCTATGTTTGAAGTTGATGAACAGTCCAGAGTATGTAGCACATACTGCTGCTCTCCGTGTGCCAGGAAATAGAAGAAGGCGATAGTGTGTTTCTGTGTCTATGTAAACACTTGCCACAAAACCTTCTTCTATTCAATGCTGTGTCTAAATTTGCCCTCTACCAGAAGTTTCTGGCTTGCTTAAATGCTTCTATCAACAATGATAATCAGTCAGGATGCTGCTACTGTGCAAATTACTTACAAAGGAGGAAAGCTCCTGCTTTCCAGAAGGAAGAGAATGGTCTATAAGAAAAGGAAACAAAGTAAAAAAAAAATGATCTCACACAACAACTTGAGTTATAACTGCATAGGCCACAAAGATAACGGCTAGTTCATGCATCCATTATCTGCTTGATTCCTCAGCAACCGTTTCTTTAGCAAAGACTTGTAAAGAACCAATTCATGGAATGAATCATCTTCAAGGGCTAATCACTGCACGAAGCTCAGGGGGTCTGTGCAAGGGATCTAAATCAGGGGTGGGATTCTACTGGTTCGGACCGGTTCTATAGAACCGGTTGTTATGATTCTGTGCAGTTCGGAGAACCGGCAAATTGTGCCCCTGGTTGGCCACACACCTCTCTGCCCACCCCTCCCCTCCCCACCCAGTCAGTCCTTATTGCGCATGCGCAACATTGCTGACTGCATTCTCCCCCCCCCCCCAGTTACTCCTTAAGGTATTTTTTTTTTCCATCCTGACGATCAGCTGTTCTGATGATCAGCTGTGCCGCATCCCCCTCTCTGTCTTACAGCTTTGCCCAGGAGGCTTCCCAGGAGGCAAAAAAAAATGGGGGGGAGGGTTTGCTGCAAAAAAGCCACGCCCACCCAGTCACATGGCCAGGCACATCTAGCCACGCCCATAGAACCGGTGGTTAAAAAATTTGAATCCCACCCCTGATCTAAATGTATGAACTCCAGAACCAAAGCATGGTGTTGTGATGCTCTGTTACCACCCTTTCTTTCTGTACCTATTTTACATATTGAACATGGCTTTGATGTTACACAACTATCTTACAGATTCTGCAGGTGCATATGACTTTTGAGTTAAGACACACATGTAAAAAAAAAATGTTTATTCTGGGATGTGCCTATACTTTCCTGTGCTATCATGTCTTGCTGGCATGATTACAAAATGCACCTGAATGAAACCTGAGCATTGCTCAGTTCGTCCAACTTGTGAAGCTGTCCTTTAAATCTCTTGCATTGATAAGCATTCAGGCTGCACTCTTACTCAGACAATTACATAGCTCAGCAGAGACTGAAGGACTTCTTTCTGTAAGAACTCATTTTCAGCTTACATCTTTGCTACCTTTGATCAATGAAAAGATGATAAGGGATTAGGATTAGTGGAAAAATGACTCGGCTTCGGCATTTAAAATTACACATCGAAGTAGGAAAGAACAAAAAAACCTAATTATTTTATTTCAGTCTTAATCTTAGAATGTGAAAAAAAATGTCTAATGAAAAGTTTGTTCATGAGAAGCCTAAGCATCCTATACTCTCAAGAAGTGATTATCATTTTTTTTCTAAATGTCCTTTCTCCAACCTGGTGCATTTCTAGCCAATAAATCATGGGAATAACAAGAATTGAAGATTAGTTTGGGGCAGACTATTCTAAATAGTAAAGCGGGCTACATATGAAGAACACAGAAGTAATATAATTTTTTTTTTCTTGTGGAAACAGTTTTTTAAAAATATCCCTTTATGGTGGTTTAGCTGAGAGTGAATTTCACCACAGAATCAATCACAGCCTTGGGCTAGAATAAACTCAGACCAAATGTGGTTTTCGGAAGAAACCGAAATGCGGGGATATGGGTGTTGGATTGTAGATACAGTTTTATTTTAGATTTCTCTAGATACTCATTTCAATAATGCCATTGACTTGAAAATGACCTATCATCAGCTTCCTAGGTTATTTCAGGATTCTTCTACAGAAGTAGAAGCTTCTGCTTCTGCACTTAAACATGTGCATCTCTGATCTTTTATTTTTTCTGAATGCATAAACACATGGGAGCCCTTTTTGTTTACAATAATGCAGGGCATTCTTAAGAATCCTTAACTATTAAGAAACATGTTCTCAAATTTGCAGTCTTACAAAGCACGAGCATTTTCCTGCTGTTTTTCTATTCTGAACTCTATCATGTGCGGCATCAACCTTTTCCCCTTCCTTCCTTCCTTCCTTCCTTCCTTCCTTCCTTCCTTCCTTCCTTCCTTCCTTCCTTGTCCCAAAGATGCTTTTTCAAAAAGCAACTGGATTCTCTTTGTTTTCCTTGAAAATGTTTCACTTCTCATCAAGAGTTCTATCAGAACTGAAGAAATTTCTTGAATGAGAAGGCAAACTTCTTCAAGGGGGGAAAAGGTCCAGTTGGTTTTTGAAAAAGCATCTTTGGGACAACCATGACCTGGATGACTAAAAATCTTCATAGTCTTTCTTTCTTTCCTTCCTTCCTTTCTTCTTTCCTTCTTCCTTCCTTCCTTCCCCCACCCCAATGGGAATTCTCCTTTTTCACTATCCTCTGTGGAACAAGAGATGTTGTGGGAAGGGTTACAAGACATCGTATTTCACTCCCACTTTCAACAGCTTTTCAGTTAAAGCCCCAACTGCCAAGCGACTGCATCTTTTGATCTAGTTTCATGCTACCTTCTAGTGAAGAATCTTTGCTCTTGAGTTTGACAATTTCATCATTTCAAGGAAAGCAGCTGTCAGACGGTATCACTGTCAAAAACAGAAAACTTCTCAAGATACCTTAGAGCAATGCCATGGAGGAGCAGGAAGTTTAACACTGTGGCCTTTGATGTGATCTAATTCCTCATAGATTAATAAGAGAGTGGGAAAGGACAGCCATTTCCTTAAGAAGATCGTGAATGCTTTTTTTCCCTTCCTCCTTGGCTATTCAGGAGGATCCTCTTTTACCTACAAAGGACAAAATAAAGTTTCTACCTGCAAAGATGATTGTCTGGGTCCATTAAAATCTTCCATTATTGAACTTCAGTGAAATGAAAAAGTTGTACAAAAGCATACTGTTATAAAATTCCCATATCTTCCTATGTTAAATAAATAAATGTTATTTATTTATAAAGCATTAAAGGAAAAAATACAAATAGTACAAGTGTAAAAGAATATAAAAATAGATAATACAATTTAAAAAAAACACTAAAACAACAAAATACTGGTGGATAGTTAGCAGATCTAAAGTCACATAGCTCATAGGACATTATTTGAAAGTTTATTAAAGTATCAGACAGTTTGTATCTATATTTTAATCAAAATATGTCTCTGTTAAACTTTGAAAGTACCTGGCTGACATAAATAAATTTATTAAAGTAAAACAGGGATAAAGTGAAAAGTGTATGCAATCAACAATAGTTTAACACAAATCAGTACATTGCCTATAAATTATGTGGCAATTTCCTATATATTTCAAAGAAACCTGCCTGGATCATTTCATTGGTCTTTTGCAATTTTTACATAGCAAAAAGTTCAGCAAATCTAAAAAGGAGACTGCTATCCTAGTAAATAAAACAGAACTGCTATAGAATAAATAATAATAAATGATACATAAGAACTGCTAAATTAACATATTGCAGCAAATCATAATATAGTTTGTTTAGTTTGTAATTACCATGGTGTGAATATCCAAATACTGTATTTTGAAAACCATTATTGTAGTATTGTCCATGATTCAGTAATTTGTTTACCAAAGGTACGATTAACATAAAAGGGACTTAATTCAATATGAACCCACCCTTCTCCACACATTTGCTCAAAGACTCATTGTTCTTAATAGAACTTAATCAGATAAATGTGCATACTGAATTGCAACTAAAAAATTCAAAATGTTGTTCTCTTCTCACTTATTCCTGGGGAATGTTTGTTTAATTTTGCTTTTTAGATTCTACAGTCAGATGATATTCAACAAATCTGGATTTCAAGCACACACACACACACACACACACACAAATTTCCCTACTTAACATGTTGATGTTCTAAAGAATTGGTTTTTCAGGAGCAACCAAGAGATATTTTCATATGTTTTTCCATTTACAACTTAAGGTTAGCTTGAGCACTCTTGTAAACCAAGTACTTTTCTAGTTTTGATGTGGCATTTTTCAGAAATATTTGCTCTGTCTCAGTTGTGCTTACTATGTAAAGCTGCTTCTTTTGTCCCTGTGCCTCAAGAGGCCAGTAAAAGCCCTCCAGAAACACATTCATTAATTGGGGGGAAAGCCCAAAAGATGGCATAATAGAATAGAATTTTTTATTGGCCAGGTGTGATTGGACACACAAAGAATTTGTCCCTGGTGCATAAGCTCTCAGTATACATACTTCTTGGTAAACTAGAAAAATGTGGGATAGACAGCATCACTACCAGATGGACTTGGTATTACATCTACATGGAGGGAAGTAAGCAGTGGCGTAAGATAAAGTTCTGTCTTAGGCCTGGTACTCTTCAATATCTTCATAAATGACTTAGATGAGGGAATAGATGAGGAATTCATCAAATTTGCAGGTGACATTGAGCTGGCAGGAACAGCCAAAACCTCAGAAGACAAGCTCAGGATCCAAAAAGATCTTGACAGATTTGAACAATGGGCCCTATACAACAAAATAAAATTTAATGTGGAGAAAAGCAACGTTTTATACTTAGGCAGGAAAACCCAAAAGATGGCATAATAGAATAGAATTCTTTGCACTTTGCACTTGCAGTAGATTAGATGAATCCTGGCTCAAAAACAGTAACTGTGAGAGGTGCCTTGGAGTCCTAGTGGATGATCACTTAAACATGAGCCAGCAGTGTGCAGAAGCAGCCAAAAAAGCTAATACAATCCTTGGTTGTATAAACAGAGGCATAGAATCAAAAACATGTGAAGTATTAGTACCACTTTATAAAGCCTTAATAAGACCATACCTGTAGTACTGTATCCAATTTTTGTCACCACATTACAAAAAAGACATTGAGACTTTGGAAAAAGTGCAAAGAAGAGCAACTAAGATAATTAAAGGCCTGGAGATTAAAACATATGAACAATGGTTGCAAGATTTGGGTTTGGCTAGTCTAAAAAAGAAGGACAAGGGGGAACATGATAGCAATATTCCAGTATTTGAGAGGCTGCTACAAAAGAGGAGGGGGTCAATTTGCAAAGCACCAGAGGGCAGGACAAGAAACAATGGATGGAAACTAATCAAGGACAGAAACAACCTGGAATTAAAGAAAAATTTCCTAACAGCGAGGACAATTAACTAGTGGAACAGAAATTGTGGGTGCTTCATCACTGGAGGTTTTTAAGAAAAGGCTAGACAAACACTTGTTTGAAATAGTATGAGGCCTCCTGCTTTGAACAGGAGTTAGACTAGAAGACTTCCAAGGTCCCTTCCAGTTCTATTCTGATTGGTTGGTTGGTTGGTTGGTTGGTTAAACTGAAATCTTTGGGGGAGAGAATCTTAAGAAACTTATTCAAACATCAAACAAAGATGGAATATTCTTATATTCTGGGCAGTAATTATCAACATCCAAGGTAGCATAGCAGATATTCCTCTATTTACAAGCACATCCAGTACTCAAGATGGAAAGCTACAGGAATTGATTAAATTTAAAATGATAAAGAGAAAAAGAAGAATCAGTGAAACTTCTATGTATTATTATACTACTGCTCCATGTTATATTCCATATTATACTGTGATAGCTAATATGAGGAACTGCACAATGACCAACAGATTAGAAGTGTTTAGTTTACTTATTGTTGGGAAAAAAATCTGATTTGTTCCATGGCCAAATAAATAATCACAGGATGCCTGCTTGAAGTGGAAGCAGAAGTTATTCAATGCCAAAGGAAATGCTGTCAAAAATAGCCATGAGGTCAAACTGTTGAGAGTATAGTATTTATAGTAATAATGGACTTTGATAGGGCATGTTAGATACGGAAAGTGAGGTGTTCTTGCCCTGGGGACGTGTGAAGACCAGAAAGGAAAGTTGTTTCTGACCCAATAGATCTGTATGTCTTAGATATGGAGATCTTTTCCAAGGAGTGGAATGTTATGAGGGGTTTGGAGTCAGGGTTTAGCCCGAGGAGCTGATGCCAAGGAGCAGTATTGTGATAAAAGATTTTCCTTATCTTAAGGGAATTTTGCTTTATAATTGTTTTGCCAGCATTGGCTGACTCCCTGAAGAGACATGTTTAATCAACTGCAGCCCAGGTGTCAATGCGGGCAGAAATGTTTAAGTGGTTTCTTTATATTTTTATTTTGAAGTTGCCAATGGATCAGGAATGGTTGGGTGGATATGTGGCTTGGCTTGCAGAGGTGTCATGAAGGTTTTAACATTCCAACAGTCCTCCTTTGTGCGGAACCACAGTTTTGCAGGGGTGTGTCAGTTTGGGAAACTCTTTCTTGCCTGGCTTAAACAGGAAGGATTACATTGGGCAACACAGCAAGAGACTATGGCAATTATTATTAGATTTAGTACTCTTAAGAAGAAAAAAAGTTTTAACCATATGAGATACGCTACGAGAAGTCCAAGAACCTGGGATTGTATTTTATATGTTGGGCCAGGGTTTTTCAAATTTCGGAAGTTTCCTTTAATCAATTGGGAATTCTCAGACAGGGTGAAGCATTTACTTTTTTCTTCTTCTTCTTCTTTCTTGCTCCAGAGTTACAATTACAGGAAAAATAACACTGAGGTGCTATAGAAAAATTGTTAATATAGTAGAATTAAAGTGGGGGGGGGGAATAATTCATCACATACAAGAATTCAGAGATGCAGGCATAATTTCTGTTGACTTCAATCAGAATAAATGTAGCCATGAATGTGAGAATGATATAACCCAGCTCAATCAGTCTGATAACAAAACCATTAAAATTGGTAGAATGGTCAAAACATATATCACAAGTGAACATGGTGTGTTTGATAAATCTTGTCTATTTGGAGAATAAAAGGATTTGAGATAAAGATGAAGGAACTTGTCAGAGGTGGTATTCAGCAGGTTCTGACCAGTTCTGGAGAACCAGTAGTGGAAATTATGAGTAGTTCAGAGAACCGGCAAAAACCACCTCTGACTGGAGATTTTACAGTATCCTTCCCCTGACACGCCCACCAAGCCATGCCAGTAGTAAAAAAATTGAATTCCATCACTGGAACTTTTCTAGTACAAGTGGTAGGAGGTCAGAATTCAATCAAGGTAAGTTTTTAATGGGCTGATTTATTGGAAACATTTAAGTGATTGTCTCAAACCTCATGAGCTCTCAGATGATCATATGCAATGCATAAAACAATGGTATGATTGAATAACTGCAAAAACTACTATTAAAGTACTATACTGTGTTGGAACAATCTCTGTTGCAGCAAGAAGTAAGTGCTGGAAAAATACATTTCATTCATCTTAGCTTACAGAGGTGGTATTGTGAGTCACAAAACAAGGAGTTATGTCTCAAATGGTAATTTTATCTAGCAAGTTGAGCTTATGAACAATCTGTTGTAGAACACAGTAAGTATATCAAAAAGCATGAAAAATAAATTTGATTGATAAGCCATACAGTATACTGCAGATGGTCTTAAATATAGTGAAATCCTCCAAATTCTTATTCTTAATTGTACCCCTATTTAAGATACATTCACACACAAATGTACAAATAAAGTTGGCACTTAATGTTAGAACAGTCAATGTAGAAAAGGCTGGTTGAAGAGCATTTTGTAGAATTTTGTAGACTTTAGTGGTGCTGGATTGACAAGAGTTTTTCTTGAAGAGCTGAATCTAACATTCATTTATCATTCATTCAATTTATCATTCATTCATTCATTTAAGAGCAAAGTTTATCATTTATTGACTTTAAGGATCAAGGTTACAATTGATTCAAATATGAAAGGAAAGCATGTTGGTGTGTAAAAGACACCTTTAAATATAAATTGTGCACCATTAAGAATCTAAGTTGATGTGATTTTATTTTATGTGATTCAGTTAAACCTTGTGGAACGGCTTTGACTTATATTGGAAATTTATAGACTTCATCTCTTTACAACTTCAACTAAATTATTAAATAAACAGACTTTGTGTAAAACACTTGGTGATTATGCCATTAGAAATTTGATGGGAAAGTTACACTGCTAGAATAAAACTTGGAAGTGTTGAAGTTTGCAATGTAATTACTGAATTGTTGAATATGTCCAACCTTGACAGTGTAACTTACCATATGTCAGGCTCTATCTCTTAGGTCTAAGCTATTCACATGCCTTCTTCAAGATCCTACAAAGTGTAGATAAGAAATTAGAAGGTGGAATTCAAGAGTATACAGCTGAGTACAGGTAGTCCTTGACTTATGATCACAATAGAGCCCAACATTTCTGTTGCTAATTGAAACATTTGTTAAGTGAGTTTTACCCCATTTCTTGATCACATGACCCTGGGAACTGCAGCCATCATAATAAATATGAGTCAGTTGCCAAGCATCCAAATTTTGATCACATGGCCATGAGGATGCTGCAATGGTTATAAGTGTGAAAAATGGTCAGTGTCATTGAAACTTTGAATGGTCACTAAATGATCTGTTGTAAGTTGAGGACTACCTGTATAGAACTCAAGTTTTTTTTTAAAAAAAACAAACAGAAGTTACTGAAAACACTGCTGAGATATTGAAAGGTCCTATTCATGCCAAATTTCAAAAGCAACATGTGAGGAAAAAGGTGACAGCTTTCTCCAAATGAGACAGCAGATAAGCCTGTACTTGTCTCAAAAGGAAAGATTCATGTTAAGTTCATTAAGGTTATGATGGATTAAATAATTGCTCAATTAAAGGATGATGAAGCTGTTACAGTATGAATCATTTAGCAAAAATGAATGATGTAAGCATCAAAAAAAAGCAAAACAATATATTTATATCATTGTTACCTATTTGAAATCAAGAGTAACTTTAGGTATGTAATCAACCTCAAGCAAAATGCAGTTTTGCATACCTCAGTTTAATTTTAAGTATAGTCAAACACGTCATTATGTCCCATGTAGTAGTCTTTGCTTAATGTCCATTCATATGACAGTGACTATTTAAAGTTATAATGGTACTGAAGGAACTTATGATCATCCTCAAAGTTCCAGCCATTTTATCACCCTCACAGTGACATGAACAAAATTTGGATGCTTAGCAACCAGCTCACACATGACCAGTTGCAGCATCCCATAGCAATGTGATTGTCATTTGCAACCTTCCTTGTCAGATTCCCACAAGCAAATACAATAGGGATGCCAGCAGGGAAGGTTGCAAGTCACTTGGATAAGTCTCTCCTACCCACAGCTCACTCGCCCTTTGTCGCTCACACATTGTGCCCTTCTTGCCTGCCTTCACTTGCATGGACCACATCCTCTTTATTGCATGCTATGGAGTCACTCATGTGATGGCCTGTGCCCGGCTTCCCCTCCCCCCATGGTTCCCACACACTTCTTACCTGTGACTCCCATTGCTACTCCCTTGACAACTGTTCAAATATCTTGGGGTTACAGCTCTTGGGGTTACAACAGCAACCAGGACTACCTGGATCATTGTCTCTAAGCGATGCAGTCATGTGACGACAGATTTTATGACCTCATTGCTTCGAGATGGCAATTTTGATCTGAATTGCGGTTGTAACTTGAGGACTTCCTATAGTTCTTACTGTATCAATAAGGGTTGCATTTGGAAAGAAACACTTTTCAAAATTGAAATTAAAACAAAAAACAAAAAACCAACCTGTATTCATCCATGTCACTAGCTAGGTACAGTTAGTGCATACATTGAAGCATGAGGAAATGACCATAAAAAGTTCCACCTTTAATAAGGAAATTTAAGCCTAGATCCAAGTTCAAGTAACAGGCATGGAGCACCTCTCTACCTGAACAACTTTATTGTTGCCTAAGCCAGCCTCTCTAAGTATTTGTGAAAGTAGACAGAGCCAATCCAACATAAAAGGAAGAAAATGGCTTCTTAGCTTTTCCTTATGGGTTTAAAAATGGCCTTATATCTTTTTTGCTTCACTTAAGAAAATAGCCTAGTGTTTGTTTGTTTTTGGTTTTGTTTTAAAACTGTTTACTTATGTGGAGAAAAGCAAGTAAAGGGAAATTCCCAGAGACAAGCACATGAAATGGCCTGTTCAGAAAGCAACAATTTGGACTGTATTTTATTTTTTTAAGAATTTATTTTGATTTGTCAATCGCTTACAAGATACAGGTATAAGAATAAATATAGTTTTGAATACATGACATAGATACTTATAAGAAAAATAAAAAAACAATAGGACAGGGATGGTAGGCACCATAATAAAAAAAAGTGATAAATAAATCTTGATGGAAAAAATGGGCACAGCATGGGGAAGA